>NC_041394.2:227093151-227393151 GCF_900747795.2 Erpetoichthys calabaricus
TTTTGCAAATTTATTAAAAATAAAAAAAACTGAGAAATCACATGTACATAAGTATTCACAGCCTTTGCTCAATACTTTGTCGATGCACCTTTGGCAGCAATTACAGCCTCAAGTCTTTTTGAATATGATGCCACAAGCTTGGCACACCTATCCTTGGCCAGTTTCGCCCATTCCTCTTTGCAGCACATCTCAAGCTCCATCAGGTTAGATGGGAAGCGTCGGTGCACAGCCATTTTAAGTTCTCTCCAGAGATGTTCAATCGGATTCAAATCTGGGCTCTGGCTGGGCCACTCAAGGACATTCACAGAGTTGTACTGAAGCCACTCCTTTGATATCTTGGCAGTGTGCTTAGGGTCGTTGTCCTGCTGAAAGATGAACCGTCACCCCAGTCTGAGGTCAAGAGCGCTCTGGAGCAGGTTTTCATCCAGGATGTCTCTGTACATTGCTGCAGTCATCTTTCTCTTTATCCTGACTAGTCTCCCAGTTCCTGCCGCTGAAAAATATCCCCACAGCATGATGCTGCCACCACCATGCTTCACTGTAGGGTTGGTGCCAGGTTTCCTCCAAACGTGACACCTGGCATTCACACCAAGGAGTTCAATCTTTGTCTCATCAGAGCAGAGAATTTTCTTTCTCATGGTCTGAGAGTCCTTCAGGTGTCTTTTGGCAAACTCCGGGCGGGCTGCCATGTGCTTTTTACTAAGGAGTGGCTTCCGTCTGGCCACTCTACCATACAGGCCTGATTGGTGGATTGCTGCAGAGATGGTTGTCCTTCTGGAAGGTTCTCCTCTCTCCACAGAGGACCTCTGAAGCTCTGACAGAGTGACAATCAGGTTCTTGTTACCTCCCTGACTAAGGCCCTTCTCCCCCGATCGCTCAGTTTAGATGGCCAGCCAGCTCTAGGAAGAGTCCTGGTGGTTTCAAACTTCTTCCACTTACGGATGATGGAGGCCACTGTGCTCATTGGGACCTTCAAAGCAGCAGAAATTTTTCTGTAACCTTCCCCAGATATGTGCCTCGAGACAATCCTGTCTCGGAGGTCTACAGACAATTCCTTTGACTTCATGCTTGGTTTGTGCTTTGACATGAACTGTCAACTGTGGGACCTTATATAGACAGGTGTGTGCCTTTCAAAATCATGTCCAATCATCTGAATTTACCACAGGTGGACTCCAATTAAGCTGCAGAAATAATCTGAAGGATGATCAGGGGAAACAGGATGTACCTGAGCTCAATTTCGAGCTTCATGGCAAAGGCTGTGAATACTTAAGTACATGTGCTTTCTCAATTTTTTTATTTTTAATAAATTTGCAAAAATCTCAAGTAAACTTTTTTCACATTGTCAATATGGGGTTTTGTGTGTAGAATTCTGAGGAAAAAAATGAATTTAATCCATTTTGGAATAAGGCTGTAACATAACAAAATGTGGAAAAAGTGATGTGCTGTGAATACTTTCCAGATGCACTGTATATAAAAAATAGGAAAAGCTGTATTCATCAGCTATTCAGCACTTATATTAGTCCTTTATTGTATTTTGGATAACCTAATAATGGAGTTCATCTGTCGTAAGATTTCCAAACATTTTCAGAGTATTAAATCAATATGGTGTAAAATTAATATTGTAAAAGATTCCGTCCATTTTAAATGGAAAGCTGGACTATATATACTGGTTATTGAAGCACTTGCCATTTCTCTTTGTCTTTTTGCTAGTATACATGAGCATTTGGTTTGCAATCTTTCAAAATGTATATCATAGCAAACTCTAGGTCCATGACAGTCCCTTAAATTGTTTACATTTACTGCAGGAGATTGTGCTAACCCACACTGACAGCTTACCAGTGAAAGCTCCATCTTATTTTGTTTTATTTTTAGCTATGCTGTCAACCATCCAGGAGTGGATTTCACAGATAATGTGATAGCATTGACACACTTGTGTGTGTTTTTCTGAGAATCTGCAATAGGTTTGGGCAGCTTCTAAATAACTGTTTAAAAAAAGAACATTATACATAAAATTGTAGACTATGTAGAATATACAGTCCCCTCCTCATGTATTGTCAGTCCTGGGAAAGATGAGAAAAAAGGATGATAAACAATTCACATTTTGGTGAAGTACCTTAATCGCTTCCTAAAAAGGACAGACATTCAGCATTTAACTAAAGTAAATTTATTCTGTGAAAAAATAATTCCTCATCAGGAAAAAATATTTTTAACAAAACCACTCATACCACAATTATTGGCACCCCTGCATTTGGTACTTTGCACATCCATTCTTGGCCAATAAAACAGCACTGAGTCTTCTCCTATAAAGTTGGAGAATATAAAGTAGGTAATCTCTACAAATCATCCAGGGTCCTAGGCCCTGTCTTGTGTCCTCTCCTTTTCAGCACATCCCACAGATTTTCAATGGGGTTTAAGTCCTGGGACTGAGACAGCCATTGCAGAAACTTGATTTTATGTTCCTTTAACCATTTTTTGTGTTGATTTGAACATATGTTTTGGAACATTGTCCTATTGGAAGATCCAACCATGACCCAGGGTTAGTGTATTGGCAGAGGCAGCCAGATTTAAGTTTAAAATCTCCTGGTACTTCATGGATTCCATAATGCCATGTACCCTAACAAGGTTCTCAGGGTCTATAGAAGTAAGACAGCCACATAACACCAGAAAGCTTCTACCATACTTGACAATAGGGATCATGTTTGGTATAGCCATCTTTCTTTATATGCCAATCCCACCTTGAGTGTTTGCTGCCAAAAACATAAATTTTCGCTTTGTTTCAGTAGTGTTTAGCAGAGTGAAGCTCTTGAAGTTTGTGGTTAAATAACAGGAAAGGATTTTTTCTGGAATGCCTTCCAAATAATCTGATGGCATTGAGGTGGTGTATTATGATGGTAATTTTAGAGCCTTTGTGACCAAAAGATGCTACTTTTTTCTGTATTTCTTCAACTTCAACAGTGAATTTTCAGTATATATGTATATACATTAACCTTTCCTAACATCCTGAACACTGTGCAGGAGGGCAAAATAAAATTGGGTCTTCTTCCAGGCAAGTTGGTAATAGTTCCAGCTAATTTGAATTTCTTAATTTAGTTATAGGTTGTACATTTAAGTAATGGTTCATTCTGCTGCCTTATGGTCTCATGGAGTTGAGTTAATTTCCCAGCCTAGTAACTGACTTTATGAAGTTTGCACATTCTTCCCATGTATATGTGGCTTTTCTCTGGGGAATTTAGTTTACTCTCACATCTTAATGCTATGAATATTAGGTTAATTGGTAGTTTTCAATCTGTCTGGTTGGTGTATGTATTCCCCTCCTACATCCAGGGTTATGTTCTGCCTTATGCCTGATTTTATAGGATATGCTTTGGCTTTTTGCAAATATGAAATGGAAGAAGCAGATTGTGAAAATAAAATGATGGATATGTAATAATCTGAGCAAATTACAAAATTTCAGGTAGGTGATGCATTAAGTAGGTTGCAGTTTTAAATTCCTTGGGTGACTATTGTTGGGTCTGGCTAGGTTGAGGGGTTTGTTGGAAAATATGATGGGATAACTTCTGTTGATTGTAGAAGAGAAATATCATTTTGAGGGCTTCATTAGGGAACTCATTTTTATCATAACAGAGGTGATGGTGTCTGATGAACTGTGAAAAAGGGATAGATGAAAAGAGCAGTAGTGAAGAAAATTTCTTGAATCAGTGGATTTGTGGTAAATAAGTGTTTTTAGACTCAAAAGTACAAAATAGTAAAATACAGTGTAGTATGCACATAACAATACACATATATAGAGATGTTTTCCTCTTCATTCTGTCTTCATTGATTCCTGTGTTGCAGATAGATTTTGGCCCACTATAGACCTGAACTGATTAGATTGTGCTTTAATTGTGTGGTAGGCGAATAGGTAGATATTAACAACCTATACATATTTTGACAAATATGCTGTTAACAGTAATAATCCAGCTTTAAAATGCTACTGATTTGAAATATGTTATTGTCATTTTTTCTTATTTTATATTGTGTTTAAAAGGCTTATATTTTGGTAACATGCAGACTGTTGATAGTCGCTTGTAATGGATACTTGAATTAAAGTATTTCTGAAAAGGTTATCTGGAGTTAGAAGGAATGCAGTCAAATATGGATGACTATGAAGAAAGAGGAGCATTAGTAAATTGAAAAGTGGGAAGCATCTTTCTCATACAAGCCTTGAAGATAAAACTGGACTGATTCATTAGCATTTGAGGACTCGTGATGCCTTGCCAAGAGGAAAGAGTTGTGTTCTGGGCCTGATCATGTTGTTTTCTTGAGGGACAGTAAACGCCATATGATAAAGTAGACATTAGAGTGCTTGACCTACTTCTTAGAGAACAAATTTGGTTAAGAACTGGCAAGAGTTTGCAAAACTTTCAGACGATAGATGACCTCTTGCTAGAAGTTTTGTGTTTTATGTTTGCACCTTCTAGTAGGCAGTATTCCTTTGCTTGTCTGCAAGCAAGCAAGAAATGCCATTTCAGGGTTGTTCTTTTAATGGAATGGGCATGAATACTACTTGAGAGGTCTAATCAATTATTGGCAAATGAAGGCTAACGGGAGCAATGTCACGAGGGGCTTTTATTTCATATCTCTTCTTGTAGTGCAATGAAATTGACCTTAGCATTGGGTCTAAAGCACTGTATAGCAGGGCTGCGATTTGAGCGTGTGAAAGGTGAAAGCTCGGCCAGCAATAACAAAGAGATAGACCGACAGACAGACAGACATCTGGTGTGACAGGGAGTTCTTAATGGTATTTTTGAGGTGGACATTTTTAGAATGGCAGTTCTTTATCTGCCAAAGTCAAAGACGATTTGTATTTACAGTCTATAGTCACTTCTTATTGTAAACTTACAGTTAGTGTACCGTAAACACCCGCATATAGGACGATACCATGTATAGGACGCAGTAGATTTTTGACCCTAAAAACCATGGAAAAACCTGTGTACCCGTTTATAGGACGCATCCTGATTTTGTGTTACCGGGGTACTAATTAAAAGCTGCTGCCGCCAGCGCCAGTGATTGTATCCATGTGTTTGTGTTAGGCTGGAGTATCTCTGACCAACAACAAAGAGCGAGAAACATACCGGTACTAGGCGGCAAAAATGACGTATCGGTGACGTGAACAACTTGAACCTGCAAAGTTTGTGCATACTTAGCCGCCACTCCCAAATAGCTTGCATTTCGCTACGATGTCAAAGAAACCAAACGGCAAGCGTCTCAATGCTGCGAAATCATCTCGAAGCTAAGCAAAACGTCTGCACCCAGTAAGAGGGCCATAGCGTGTTCTCGACATCGAGGATTAGCTGCTCTGCTCTGAAGTTCAAACTGAAGATGATGATACATTCATTGATCTTAAGAAATCGTTTGAATCCTTTCAGAGCAAGATCCGGGCTGTCTCCCTCAAAGCCAAATGCTAGAAACTTCAAAACCTTTGCCAAATAACGATTCATGACATGTTTAACTAATAAATCTTGAACCCAGAATTTTAGGGAAAAATATGCGTACTTAACCGGGATGCATAGTTAAACGGGTGCGTACTTAAGCGGGAGGCTACTGTATTCAAAATAAAACACTTTCCAAATGTTACAATAAGGCATACAGGTGGATGTATAGTAAAATGAGCTTTCAAACGCCGTGTCATTCTCCAAAATCGATACAGTATTAGCGACGCTACATCTGAAAAATTCTTTAATTTGAAATGGTGTGAAATGCCAGTGCGGGGGCAACGGCTAATTGCGCACGGACTGAGGCATACCCCGGTAGCTACAATTGCAGCACTGCTAACCGACTGTCGCTTGAAAACAAAGCTTGAAATTCAAATTGGATTCAAACCACTCCTCTCTGTCCCGTCACACAGCCATCGAAGGCGAATGAGAGGCACTGACACATGTGCACACGATCATAAAGTCCAATATCCCATTACGTAGTTTTAAAGAGGTACGGTAGCTGTTCATTATTACCCAGTCAACATGGCGAAGACAACACGGCAGAGCTATACTGCAAAGTTTAAACTGGAAGTGATTACGTACGCGAAAGAACACGGGAACCGGGCAGCTGAGTGGAAGTTTGGTCCGACAGAATGCGTAATCCAAAAATGGAGAAAAGCCGAAAGTACCATCAAGGAAATGCGAAAGGTAAAGAGGGCGAACAGAGGCTCGAAGGCTCACCACCCTAACCTGGAAAAGGCGCTCATTAAATGGATTGAAGATACCCGTCGTGACTGCCTGGGGATCAGCACCAGTACGGTTCGTTTACAGGCTCTAAGATTGGCGAAAGAGCAAAACATCCCAGAATTCAAGGCATCGATGAACTGGTGTTGGAGATTCTTTGGAAGAAACAAGCTTTCAATAAGACGAAGAAGTACTATTAGTCAGCGACTACCCAGCGACCACGAGGAGTTATTAACAAAATTTCAAAGTTATGTCATCAAGATGCGTCAGAAATACAACTATGACATGAGCCAGATTGGAAACGCCGACCAAACTCCGCTGACATTCGACCTGCCATCCGAGAACACAGTAAACATCAAAGGCGCAAGGACCATCACTATGCGATCGACTGGAAACGAAAAGAACCGTTTCACCGTGATGCTTAGGTGTACGGCTGATGGTGCAAAGTTACCACTGTACGTCGTCTTCAAGAGGAAAACCATGCCCAAAGACAAGTTCCCGAGTGGTGTGATAGTCAGGGTGCAAGAACAAGGATGGTTCAATGAAAGCATAATGGACGACTGGCTGAAAACAGTATGGATGAAACGTGACGGTGGTCTAGGGAAACAATGATCGATGCTGGTGTTAGATGCCTTCCGATGCCATACAACCGACAATGTTAAATCCAGATTGAATTGACACAATACAGACCTCGTCATCATCCCCAGCGGCATGACCAGTATTCTGCAACCGATGGATGCCGTCGTGAATAAGCCATTCAAAGCAGCACTAAAGAAAAAATGGGCAGAATGGATGAGTAATGGTGAACACACTTTCACCAAGGGCGGCAACATGAGGAAAGTCGACATGCCTACAATCTGCCAATGGATAGTAGACGCCTGGAAAGAATTGCCAATCAAGACCATGGTGAAGGGATTTAAGAAATGTTGTATCAGCAACATGTTAGACGGCATGGAAGACGACATTCTTTGGATGGATGACGATGACCAAAAGGAGGAAGAGCTGGACTATCATGATGACTGTATAGCACAACAGGAGTGGGATGCTTTGTTTAATGAGGACAGTGACGACGAGGATTAAATATTGATGAATACAGTATTGTAATTTGAAATTTTTATAATATATTTCTGATACGGTATTATATGGTAATAAACGAGCGCCACATAATTATTTATTGATGACTGAACACTTCTTGAATCGATGTGTGCAGCGTGTAAAACAGTTTGCATGTGTGGCAGCAGAAAGGTACCGTAATCATGTTTGGGAATCGCTGTGTGCAGCGTGTAAAATAGTTTGCATGTGTGGCAGCAGAAAGGTACTGTAATCATGTTTGGGAATCGCTGTGTGCAGCGTGTAAAATAGTTTGCATGTGTGGCAGGAGGAGGGTTAGATTTGGCGGGCGGGGCTCTGTTGTGTCGTGCGTAGTGAATTGTTGGTGGGTGGGGCTCGGTGAATTATATATAGATTTATAATTTTTGTAATAAAAGTATCCATGTATAAGACACACTTGGGTTTTTAGGCCTACTTCTTAAGAAAAAAAGTGCGTCCTATATGCGGGTATTTACGGTATTTATTTTTCATGTATTTATGGAAAAACAATGACATTCAAATACAGTATTTATATATATATATATATATATATATATTGAAACACACAGTTTTGTACACTTGTGGCATTTGTTTGTCACCATTTTCTATTCTTGTGGCCTTATTTTTATTGTGGTAATGGAGTTTCACAATGGGAACACATCTCATGCGATATATGATTTTCCATTTGCTACTATTTGGTATTCGCAAGTGTAAATTTGGGGTGGGAAGCTTGCTCATGGCAAACTTTTGTATCTGACGTGAACATGCTTATTAGAGGAGAGAAACTAGTATATAGTAATGGGTGGTAACCAATATATCATGGTGTACTTGTGCTTCAAGTGTATGCTATTATTAAGAAATTTTTTTTAATTCTCTATGCATTTACTTTATTTTATTTGCTCCTACTAAATACGGAGACAGTATCTAGCTCAGCAAATCATCACCAGATTTTTCTATCCCTGGCATCAGTTTCTAGGTCCCGCAGGGGAATCTTTGGGAGCTTACAGAAATACTCCTTCTAATGTTTATTCAGTGCTTGGATCTTCCTTGACTGCAGTATCTCAGTGGGAGATCCCATAAAGCATCCCTTTTTAAAATGCCATACCCTCATTTGCTGGCCTCATTACCCTATTAATCTATAACAGTACTCTAATGGCCTCCTGGTTGCTTTGCTCATTCACCCTCTTATAGGGAGTAAGCAAAGCAACCAAATGCAGGAACATAGGCTCGGCTTCTTGTGCCCATAATGTAATTATGTGCATGTATTAAGTATGTGGACTGTAACACCCGGGGAAATAAGACTATTGATTTACTGTATGCAAACGTTAAAGAAGCATACAGCGCCACCCCACTGCCTGCGCTTGGGAAAGCAGATCATAACCTGGTTCTGCTTCAGCCTCACTATAAACCAAAAGTGAGAGTCCTACCTGTAACCACACGATCATTCAGGAAGTGGACCCCGGAGGCTGAGAATACTCTGAGAGAATGTTTTGGAACTACAGACTGGGATATCCTGCAGGGATCTCATAGTGAGAACATTGAGGAAGTTGTTGACTGCACTACTGACTACATCAACTTCTGTATGGACATTGTAGTTCCAGTAAGAACAGTACGCTGCTATGCTAACAACAAGCCATGGATTACAAGTGACATCAAGGGCCTTTTGAACCAGAAGAAAAGGGCTTTTAAAGACGGTGATCAGCATGAGCTCAAGCGCGTGCAGAAGGAACTCCGAGTCCAGCTCAGGGCGGCGAAGGAGCAGTACAGGAGAAAGCTGGAGCAGAAGTTGCAGAATAACAGCATGAAGGAAGTGTGGGATGGGATGAAGATCATCACTGGCTGCAGCTCGAAGCGGGGTACCACCATCGAGAGAGACGTGAAGAGAGCAAACCAAATGAACAACTTCTTTAACAGGTTTGACCACCCTAACCCACTCTCACACTCACCTCGGAGTATTGCACCCTCCACACATCCTTCTGCTGATACCAGCATAGGAAAGACATCCCCACCCATAAATACATTAGCGCAAGTGAGCAGAGAGCTGAGGAGACTTCGTGCCAGCAAAGCAGCGGGTCCAGATGGAGTATCGCCACGACTGCTGAAGGTCTGTGCATCGGAGCTAGGGGGTCCTCTACAGCGCATCTTCAACCTGAGCCTGGAACAGGGGAGAGTCCCGAAGCTTTGGAAAACGTCTTGTATCACCCCAGTCCCAAAGGTATCACGTCCTAGTGAGCTGAATGACTTTCGGCCTGTTGCTCTGACATCACATGTGATGAAGACCATGGAGAGGCTGCTGCTTCACCACCTTAGGCCACAGGTTCAACACGCCCTTGACCCTCTGCAGTTTGCATATCAGGAGAAGGTGGGAGCAGAGGATGCCATCATCTATATGCTACACTGATCCCTCTCTCACTTGGACAGAGGCAGTGGTGCTGTAAGAATTATGTTTCTAGACTTCTCTAGCGCCTTCAACACAATCCAATCTCTGCTCCTTAGGGACAAGCTGACAGAGATGGGATTAGATTCATACCTAGTGGCATGGATCGTGGACTATCTTAAAGACAGACCTCAGTATGTGCGTCTTGGGAACTGCATGTCTGACATTGTGGTCAGCAACACAGGAGCGCCACAGGGGACTGTACTTTCTCCGGTCCTGTTCAGCCTATATACATCGGACTTCCAATACAACTCGTAGTCCTGCCATGTGCAAAAGTTCGCAAAACCAAAGAGCTGGTGGTGAATTTTAGGAGGCCCAGACCCCTCATAGACCCAGTGATCATCAAAGGTGACTGTGTGCAGATGGTGCAGACCTATAAATATCTGGAGTGCAGCTGGATGATAAATTAGACTGGACTGCCAATACTGATGCACTGTGCAAGAAAGGACAGAGCCGATTATACTACCTTAGAAGGCTGGCGTCCTTCAACATCTGCAATAAGATGCTGCAGATGTTCTATCAGACAGTTGTGGCGAGCGCCCTCTTCTACGCAGTGGTGTGCTGGGGAGGCAGCATTAAGAGGAAAGACGCCTCACGTCTGGACAAACTGGTGAGGAAGGCAAGCTCTATTGTTGGCATGGAGCTGGACAGTTTAACATCTGTGGCAGAGCAAAGGGCGCTCAGCAGGCTCCTATCAATTATGGATAATCCACTGCATCCACTTAATAGTATCATCTCCAGACAGAAGAGCAGCTTCAGCGACAGACTGCTGTCACTGTCCTGCTCCACTGACAGATTGAGGAGATCATTCCTCCCCCAAACTATGCAACTCTTTAATTCCATCCGGGGGGGTAAACGTTAACATGTAACATTATACATAGTTATTGTCTATTTTTCACCTGCATTATTATCATTCTTTAATATTATTTATTGTATCAGTATGCTGCTGCTGAAGAATGTGAATTTCCCATTGGGATTAATAAAGTATCTATCTATCTATCTATCTATCTATCTATCTATCTATCTATCTATCTATCTATCTATCTATCTGTCTGTCTGTCTGTCTGTCTGTCTGTCTGTCTGTCTGTCTGTCTGTCTGTCTGTCTGTCTGTCTGTCTGTCTGTCTGTCTGTCTGTCTGTCTGTCTGTCTGTCTGTCTGTCTGTCTGTCTATCTATCTATCTATCTATCTATCTATCTATCTATCTATCTATCTATCTATCTATCTATCTATCTATCTATCTATCTATCTATCTATCTATCTATCTATCTATCTATCTATCTATCTATCTATCTATCTATCTATCTGATTTAAATTGTATAATGTGAATGCAGAAATTGTAGCACTGAATGTCTCACATCTTTGGCCCAGAAAGCTATTATGGCATCCCCCACTCAAGACATTATGTGTAGACTGTAAAACTCCCACTTTTCTTATATGTCTGTGAGTAAAGGGGTGGTATATGTATCCTTCCTCCTGGATGAAAAATTCAACTATTTTTCTATTCTAGTGGTTTGGCAATAGCATTTGCTTGGAAAAACTAAGGTATATGATCCGTAAATAACTAGAATATATTCCTGTTTTCTCATTTTTAAAAATGTGAATTATCTACTAGTACGTGTGGGTTGGGGAAGAGTGAGGGTGGATTGTAGACACTTAATGTGTAGTACAGGGAAGGGACAATACAAGGCCCTGGCAATACATACAAGATGCTACAAAAGGTAGTATGTGGTAACTATCCATATGTTGTAATTAAAAGTTGTAAGTGCAAATTAAGCTAGATTTACCTAGATTTGGACACCTCTAGCTCTTAAAGGGAAGTGACTATAAGATCTTTAGAAACAGCAGGCACATCATCACAAAGCAAAAAATTTAAAGCTAATAACAATTTTAATGTGCCATTGAAACTTTTTGTCCACTAAGTTAAATTCCTGCACTATTCCTTCAAAGTGACACTTCAAGATGAAAAAAAGTCATCCATTAGCAGTGCTACTTGAAAGAAAGTTTTGCATGAATTCTAGCAAATGTGAATTGAGTGTCTTTATATACCACAGTACACAGACCTTAAGAAAGGTACTGTAGTTTTCAGTCATCCACATTTAGAAGGTCTAACTGATAATGGCATAAAACAAATTAATGTGCAGTGAATCTACTGTTGATGTTGAAACACCCCTGGTCTTTCATGCTATAAGGCTACATGCTACTTTCCTAGAGGACTACTGTATTATCTTGGTAGAGTAATATATTGCTGTACTTTCCCCTATTGTATTATTAATAAGTAGCCTTTGTCAGAATGCCTAATCGACTTACCACTGTTTATAAGGTATTACAGTGATCCCTCCTCAATCACGGGGGTTGCGTTCCAGAACCCCCTGCGAAAGGTGAAAATCCGCGAAGTAGAAACCATATATTTATATGGTTATTTTTATATTGTCATGCTTGGGTCACAGATTTGCACAGAAACACAGGAGGTTGTAGAGAGACAGGAACTTTATTCAATCACTGCAATCAAACATTTGTCTCTTTTTCAAAAGTTTAAACGTGCTCCATGACAAGACAGAGATGACAGTTCTGTCTCACAATTAAAAGAATGCAAACATATCTTCCTCTTCAAAGGAGTGCGCATCAGGAGCAGAGAATGTCAGAGAGAGAGAGAGAGAAAAGCAAACAATCAAAAATCAATAGGTGCAGTTTGGTCTTTTAAGTATGAATGTCAGAGAGAGAGAGAAAAGAAAACAATCAAAAACCGATTGGTGCTGTTCGAGCTTTTAAGTATGTGAAGCACAGTGCGGGAAGTATATCGTGCAACAAAGCAACCACTAGTAAACCCAGCAAGGAAGGGAGCAATGTGAAGGTAGTCTTTCAGCGTTTTTTGAGGAGCGGCCATATCCTCTAGGGGTGCGAACAGCCCCCGTGCTCACAATATATTTGAGGAGTTTTATTTAATACGTAATACGTCCTCTGATTGGGTAGCTTCTCAGCCATCTGCCAATAGCGTCCCTTGTATGAAATCAACTGGGCAAACCAACTGAGGAAATTAAAAGACCCATTGTCCACTGAAACCCACGAACCAGTGAAAAATCCATGATATATATTTAAATATGCTTACATATAAAATCTACGATAGAGTGAAGCTGCAAAAGTCGAAGCGCGATATAGAGAGGGATTACTGTATAGTATATAACTTATCCCCACCTTCTCTTCTATATCTATAATCTCAGGCAATTAGGTATAGTAAAAGACAAGCAAGAGTTAAGTTACACATAAAATAATGTATTATTGATAAATAATAACAATATGCAAAGTACATTTGAATATTGGCAACCATACAACCTGATTAAATGGTGATGTGTAGTTTCAGGCAGCACACAGACTTCTAGTTATTTAAAATGTCTCTAGTTAAGGCATCATAGGTGTTCAGCTTTCTTTAGAACAGGTCGTATGCCTGTTCCAATATGGCTGCTGAGCAGTGGTCTCCATTGTGTTGCCCTTTCAGTTCATCAGTTTTAAGAGAGATCTGCTTCTTCATCATCAGATGTTAGTAAGAGAGATATGATTCTTCATCATCAGAGGTTAATAAGAGAGATACTTCTTCATCATCAGAGGTTAGTAAGAGAGAGAGAATGTGGTTGAACAAGCAGATTTATAAATTCTCTGTCCAACCCCTACAGCCAATAGGACATCATGGTACTTAAAAGCTTCTGATAGAAGCCAATTCCAAACAGCCATGCTTCAGACCAATGGGGCAAAGAAAATCTTAACACCTGCCATCCCCCAAAACCATATGTTAAGGTGCAACTTGGCTTCCTTGCGGGGGTTGAAAGCCTTTAGCAGAGGAACACTCGCCAGACTGGTTTAAGGCACATTCCCCTCCATCTCTGTCGTAAAATTTAAAGAGACCCATTCCTAAAGGGGGGCGGGGGAGGGGTAAACACTCACTAATGTAACACTAAATTACATTGCTTTGCCTAAATTACAAATAAAGACATTCAAAATGTTTATCAAGTTACTGTATATGCAAAATCTTACAACAATTACTGTTTTCCCAAACTTGGCAAATTATAGATTTTTATATGTCAGAAACAACAACTCAGTGTTGAAATTTTTGCCAGGTGTTATAATAAATACATTCATAGAAGCTGAAGAGGTTGCTGTAATTTAGGCATTATATTAGAATCTTTTTGGCCTTACTCACCTAAAAAATATGAACCACATATGGTGTATGTAGTTTTTTCTTGTTGGTACAGCAGGCAAATAAGAATGTTATGGGGTGTGATTTTTAAAAAAAAAAATGAAAAAAAAAATGGAAACCATATGAAATGTGCAAATTACATTTTACAGTTTTTTCACTTCAGTGGCTTGAAGAATTTATACCACCTACATCTTGTCAAAAAATGGTATGTAATTTATTTAAGATGGAACAATTTTCTTGCTATAACCAAATCTCTTTAAAAAAAAAAACATCAGGCACAGTTTCTGCAGGTATCTACTACTTTGTTTGTTGTCTTTCGTCTATAGGTGTCTGTGTATTTTTTTTTTAATCAAGTGGTTTCAATCAATCTTTCTTGCTTAAAACTGCTTTTTATTCTTTTCTTAAAGCTGCTGTGCATATTCAGGAAGACAAACAGCCAGTCTCCATTTTTTTTTCTTGCTAATCAATCTTTTGATTTTAATAAACACTGCATGACATTTAGCCCAGCTCGCTTTCTTACAACTGGCAAGACTGATAATGGTCCTTATGAAGCAGTGCTTGTTGTCTCTGCTAATCTAAGATGTAAAAAATGTTATTTATGATGATGTTTTCTTGCTTCTTTTCTTAAGTATTCCCTCTTTTATTGCCTAGGCTTTGATATGCCTAGTTAGAATCAGCCTGCTGCTTTTTATCTATCATTATCTATTAGCTGATGAAGGCCACAGCCATCTTTCTTCCTTTTTTTCTTTCCCTCACCATTATACCTGTGCTGCTTTAACAACATTTAAATGTTGGCATTGCTCAGGGTTTAAGCAGTCCTGACAGTATGCTGTGTTGTACCTTTTCTCACCTTTATTTTCAACTTCTGCTGTATAAGTAGATATTAAGTCAGATTGGACATAGTTAATGTTTCTTGCACTAAATTCTACTTCCTTTGTTTGCTTTTAAAGAATTTGGGTGCAAGATTGTGTTTTTATCAAGCAGCAAGGATGCACAGATTCTATCCGCTTTCAAATTTGTATTGCGCAGGATGAACTGGAAAAATGTTTTGCATTTGGCATTTGATTTTGATAACAGGACCACATGTGCAAAGCATTTCTCATATGTGCATTGGCTAGTGTTTTTCCACTTTCCATTTTTTTCATTCTTCAAAGCCTGAAATGTGCAAACATTGGTAACACTTTTTTGCTGTACAATCATATCACTGTCAGTGCTTTGCTACATGAACACTGTGTGCAATGTGAAAGATATTATAAAATGTCACTAATAATCCTTTAACAATGCTTTAATTTCTAAAAATATGGTATTCTACCATGCTTCCACTTCACTTTTAACATTTCAGCTAGTGACTTTGCAAGTATTTTACCAGGAACATATGAAGGGGAAGTGTTTAGTAATGAGCAGAACTGCACTTATGAATAATGTGGCAAAATTGATAAAGAAATGTTGTCACAATAATCTGGCTCACCACTTCACTAAGAAAAAATGCATTGAGAAACATTAGAAAATTTAACAATAATAACTTAAGTAAAAAAGAATGGAAATGTCATTTTGAGGATTGTGACTTATGTGCAGAAATCATATGATCTGAATTAATTCCGGCAGGTTTATGCTACACGCACCCATAGTAAATGCTGTGACATGATACAAAAGTCCAGTCATCCCAACCACATGTCGTTCTATTGTATTAAGAATCTAGTCATTCAATATTTACTCTAAGCACTACATATATTTTTTAGCTTGTGTGGGGATCTACTTGAATAAGCAACCACAGATTCTAAAATGTCAAGGCAAGAACTGGAACAAAAAGCATTTCTTTATGAAGATAACCTGGTGTTTTAATTTCTGACCTATGCTCATTACTTCCATATGCACTGATCTTACTAGAGGCATTTTGCAAAAGCACAGGGTTCAACATTAATTTGAATATATTTTTTTCTGTGAATAGTTTTGCCCATCAGCTTAAATGTGATCAGTTTTTATTAACTATCTCACAGTGTCATAATTACACAATATTTAAGACTAACTCAATTTTTGACTTTAGCAATCTCATTGAAAAGGGTTAATCAAGACATTGATTAAAAGTCATGTCTAAAGTCATGTCTTTAGCTTTCCGGTATACAGTGTCATGCAAAAGTACTGTGTCCCTTGATTGTTTTTTAAGTTTTACTGAATAACAGATTCTACTATGGTATTTTATCTCTGAACACCAGCGCAAAATAGTTTTTTTTTCTCTCAACAGAAAAAAATTTTAAAAAAATATTTTTATTTAGGCCCTCATTGTATGTAGTTCCAAAAATGTACAGCGTAATAGCTTTAAATCTTTTCAAGGACATATATGGCAGCTTTCTGCACTACTGGTAGTGACTTTCATCCATTCTCAAGGCAAGCTTTTTCAGTCAGTCAGATGACACTTATGCACTGCACTTTTGAAAATAATAGCACAGATTCTCATTTGATAGAGATCTGGGTTTTGACTGAGCCGTTGCCCTTGGGCAGCTCTAAAATTATTTAATTGTTCTGTTTGGGATCATTGTCCTGCAGAAAAATTTACTTTTATCCAAGCTTCAGTTTTTAGTCAGACTGAAATAGGTTGTCTTGCAGTATATGGTTGTATTTTTCACCACCCATTCATCCATTTATTTTAAACAGATACCTAGTCCCTGCTAATGATAATATTCCCCACCATCATACTTCACTATAGGTTTTGTGATTTTCGAGTTATGGTCAGTGTTGCATTTGCATCACACATATTTCATTGTACTTTGGCCAATAAAGATTTGTCTTTGACTCTTCTGAGCATAAAACATTTTTGCACAAAGCAGCTGGATCACTCTCACAATTTTTGGCAAACTCCAGATGTGGTTTTTATCATGGTTCTTTTCGTGTAATGAACTTTATTTGTACCACCCTCCCATACGGGCTTTGGATATGGTGTACCTTTACTCCAGTCCAAGGTACTAAATTCTGTAGTTCCTTTCCAAGTGATTGCTGATCCACTTAAATGGCCTCTCTCAAAAGTGTATTTCTTATTTGGACAGAGTTTTGATGGACAGCCTTTACTAGGTAGTGTCTTGGTGGTTTGATATATCTTCCACTTGCTGATAACTGAACCAAAAGTGCCCACTGGGACATCTAAAAATGTGGGTATTATTTTTATTCTTTTAGTAATTAATGTGTATGTTATTTTTTCAGTAATTCCTTTGTATGTAGTCTTCATTGTCACAGTTGCTCTTCAGATTCATTAATTGTGGGGTTTTTATCCACAAAATGGAGCTGTGTTTTTAATGTTTCACTGGTGGTGGCCAACTGCAAGGTAATTATGTTTTTATTAGGAAATTGTTTTCAGCAGTGTAAACAGAGTTTCCACTATGCAGGTATTGAATACTTAAACAAACTGCATTTTTTCGTTTTTTGTCACATTAAAAAACTAATTTTGAGTTTCACAGCTTCAAAATTAAAATATCACACAGAGCAAAATTTCACTGTAGGATGTGTTTATTCAGTAAAAATAGAGAATTTTTCAGGCGTTTGAATACATTTTTGCAGTGGCGGACCGTGCATTTCACACCTAGGCCTTCAGTAGTGCTCCGTCTGAATCAACCTGCCCCTCAAAAACTAATTTATGGTTATAAAAACCATCTTAATATGCAGAAATACAGTATAAAGAGTCGTTGCATCGCAGATAGATAACTCCTGTAGCCACAATAAATTCCTTTATTGAATAGACAAACCAGGGGTGAACAAGTTCCTTTCTACTGCAGCTACAGCCGCGACACACATAAAAAACATCAATAATAACTCATAAACTTGCAATATTATTTAGGAAAATCGCAACATTTTACTCGCCAAAAATTCGGATTATTTGTAAACAAAATCCATCCTCCTCTCTTTCCTCAAAAACAGTTCAATCACTCTGTCGTACAGATTATCCATGCGCTTCAGTTCCATCACGAAGTCCCTTTCTATCACCATCGAAGCTAATGCTGAAAGTCAAACCTGCCCTGTCATATTTCTGGCATAAGTTTTAATTCACTTTAGGGCTGAAATTGTCCGCTTGACAGAAGCAGTGGACACGGGAATGGTCACCGCCAAACATAACAATGTGTACAGCTGCCCCATGCTCTCATTCAGATTTTTCTGATAAAGGAAGTCAAGGAGATCAGTGGGAGATTTTCCTGCAAAATTATCCATGGCATACATTACAGTCGGTTCTGTTTTTAGCCAAGACAGATCAAAAAGTGCTCTGTGTTAAACTGGAGAAGGCTGCATGCGGGAAATTTTTCTTGTATTCCCGAAACTTCTGGGGGTCGAGGAGCATGACAAACATCAGTTTTTCGTGGTCTTGAAATCTGGTCTGTGTCCAGAATCCTGCCATGGAGTTGGCGGTAGTGTGTGCGAGGATCTTGCGCTTGACCTCTTCGTGCGCTCGGAGCGCCTCTGGTGCGTTCAGTGGCCTCGTAGAGTTCCTCATATTGGCTTCTATCTCGCTCAACGGTGTCACAGAACTCCTTTATCCTAGCCAGACAAAACTGCACATCCAGTTTTTTGTCCTGTAGTATTGAAAAGAGCACGTCTGAATACTCAAAAATGCCATTGAATGTGTGAAGCAAAAAACAAAACTCAAAATCATCCAGACGTGCTTTAAATCCATCAGCACAGCACACTGTGTCCTCATCATACTCGTCATGATGCTCCAGAATGTGATGAAACAGTTCCTTTAGAGCATCTCTCTTCTCAAAGACCGTATTGACCACTCTGGATGTGTACTGCCACCGTGTTGGTGCCACGAGGGCGTGTGCCAAGGCGATCTAGAAAAAAATGCAGCAAGGCCATTGAGGTGGCCGAAAAAGATCTTGCATTCTTTAAGCTTTGAGGCCCCTTGAGTCAGTACTAAATTGAGCCAATGTGCATAGCAGTGTATAAATAAAGCCAAAGGTGCTCTCTCTTTAACTTTAGCCTGCACCCCATTTAATCCAGAAGACATGACCGCTGCGCCGTCAAAACACTGTGCCTCAACTTTACCCAGGCATTAATTTTCCAACAAAAATCTGATAAGACCTGCAATGTCATTGGCTCGCTTCCCACTGGTAACATCTTCAAATCTGACAAATCGCTCCTTGACACCTGTGCCCGTTACGTAACGGAGGACATGTACCGCGTTACTCGCGTCTGTCGTCTCATCCACCATAATAGAGACAAACGGTGCTTTTTTTAACGTCACTTCTTATCTCTTCTCCCATCACTTCAGCAATAGCAGTGATCAGGTCGTTTTGTATTTTACCCGACGTCCCACTAAACACTTTATTGGTGGACAGGTGGTAATGTAAATCTGTGTTGCTCTCAGCAATGAGAGAAAGAAGCTCCACATAGTTCTCTCTGATATTGGATCCTGTGCTTTCATCGTGTCCCCAAAATGAAAGTTCCTGTTTGCCCAAAAAAATGAAACAGTCTATCAGTCTTTTTAAGATTTCTCTGTTTTTCTTCACCTTTTCGTTGTGGAGCTCTGTTTCCCTGCGCACTTGCTCGTTCAGCTGTAGATCCACTCTGGTTTCCCCAAAAGTTTTGGAAAGCACCGTTGCTTGTAAGTGTCCGGCAGTGCTTTGATGTCTCGTTGCTGCCTTGGTTGGGCAAGTCAAATTTACAAACCCAGTGTGGCTCCAAACACCATGTCGACCAGTGGCAAATAACAAGCACTCCCAGCAATACAATTTGCAGTGTTCCTCGGACCCTGTGAGTCAGGGGTACCGCTCGTAGTTGGTAACCTGAAAGTGGCGGACAAATCCTCCTCCTGGTTGTGACAGGCTAGCTAGCTTCAGAGTTGTCCGACCTTTCTTAACAATGTCCAGCTTTTCTTGAAAAGTCCGTCTTTAAAATGGCCTTGAAAGTAAATCTGCCACCAAATCTATTTCTTCTCCTCCTTCAGCCATGGGGTGACAAAATAGCTATTAAACCATCCTATCCAATCAATGGGTCTGAATACGGTGACGTTGCCGTACGCCTGCTAGAGGGCACTAGTGAAACAAACTCAAAATCTGATTGGTTGAAGCAACAGTTTAATCAACGTTTATTTTGTGTTAGAGGGCCTGCAGAACGGATTGTGAAGGCCTCCCGGGCAGACTTCTTTGACTTTGACCCTGCCTGGCAACAAATGATGGCTGAAATGTGATTGGTTAAATGCTTTAATACGAAAATACATGTCTGGAAGCAGCACAACCATCGGAAAAGCTATGAAAGGAAGCGGACAGACTATTTGGAATTATTTAATAAGTATTCATGGACAAAAAATAATTAACATCAGTTTGTGATTCAGATATTTTTTTAGTCCAGCAGAGAAGGCCTTGCAGGCCTTGACGGTCTGCCACTGCATTTTTGTAATATCTATTTTAAAATCTAATACATTTTGATAATTTTTTCATGTACAGTGTAGATTGGCACAAAAAATAAAATCTTTAAATCCATTTATTTAATGTCATACTGTTGCATTGCCTGCTGCACATTGTTGCAAACATTGTATGCTTTTTACGTGTTTTATAGTATACTCTCTGTATATGCTATTATTATTCTTTTTTTATTTAATATAATTAGATGTGCATGATAAATCCATTATATTTGATAAAAGACAGTTAAAACTCCAAATTGAAGAAAATGTATGAAAGTGTATGTTGAGTGGTTCTATCTGTGGTTTGTCGTGTGGTGGATGTGTCCACGCATTGTATCAGTGCATGCTCCCAAACTCTTCCTATCTGTGGTTTGTCGTGTGGTGGATGTGTCCACGCATTGTATCAGTGCATGTTCCTAAACTCTTCCTTCTATCTTGAAACGTCAATGCATTATGGAATAGTAAACATTAAAAGATATAGCATGCCAGGCTACTTACAATCTACAAGTTCAACAACATGACTATGTAGCAGTTCAGCAACATGACTATGTAGCATTTACAAAATATCTGCAGTGCTTTGGTAGTTTTCTAAATTGGTTTACCTAAGGAATGGGATGGGCAGCAGAGTCTGTTTTCATAATCTGTCTTAAGAAGCCCATTTTCAACTCCAGCTTTATTTTGTAAGGAATTCTTTTAGAGTATGTTTACTGTCTTGTGTCAAGTTGGTGTAAAAGCCAACATGTAATCTGTCAGTTTTAGTGGTGGTCATTTTGGAAACTTGTTTACTTACAACAACATTGATATTTTAGAATTATATAAAACATTATTATAAAAATGGTGTCAAAAATATTTGTTTCCCTAAGTAGTTGAACAGGTCTTTAAAGTCTTTGGTTTTGTTACTTTTCAGAATTATCCTAAATAGATATTCAATGCAAGACATTGTGTGAGTAGGTCATTTTGCTTTTATGTTATTTGTTTTTGCCTTGTGATAGGTTCAACAGACTGTGTTTGCTATGCAACAATGGGCATCAATGATCCAGTGACGTCAGCCTTGCATGTTATTGTAGGTAAGTGATTGTAAGAACAATAGGTTTTGAGGGAACAGGGAAATATTAGTAAAATGGGATGGCTGAGGCAGCAAATTACCCATTAATAATGAATGTCTGTCTCTATTTAAACTTTAATAGTTTTTCAAAGTGGAGAAATATAATGAGAAACGTGAAACTATTATTTATGGTTGTGTGAAATACCCAACTGCCTTTGTTAATGATAATTTGCAGCTTCTGTACAAGAATTTTAATAGACTTGTGCAGTAAATTTGGTTACATAAAACAGGTATAGTTTCCAGTATTAGGTCTCAGTTTCTAAATAAATAAGAGAAAGGTGAAAATAGATGTAGTATTACAAATTAAGAAATGTAAAATGCATTTGGCTAAGAAGCAACTAAGTATATAGCTTGTAGCAGCAACATAGTAGCCGGTGTGTTGGAATGAAAACCTCAAAGTAGCCAATTCAGCATCCACCATGTGTGACACTGATCAAGTCACTAAATAAACCTGTGCTGTAATTACAGAATTCTAGTGTGTAAAAAATTGTAATTTATGCTGGAAATTGCTATATAAAGATGTGTATTAGTAACCATTTTTTGAAAATATTTTTCACAACTCTGGGTTTGTGTGAGCCAAAGCCAATCTTGGGAGAATGTGGCACTAGGCAGCAAACAGTTTTGGAAGGAAGAGTAGTCCATTTTAATAAATACATGTCCACCCTCACTTATTCTGCACTAATGTTTGTTTGCTAATTAACTTATCATACATATCATTTTAATAGGGAAAAAAACAGAGTACCATTAGAAAACTAATACAGACACAGTGTAGATGGTGCAAACTCTGTCCAGAAAGATACCTTGCTGAGAATCAAACTCTGGACCTTGGGGCTCTGAGGGAGCAGTACCAGCCTAATATTATAACTTAACCTCTTGCACCTGTTAGCTTGGGGTAGACTCTGGCCCTTGCGACTCTGAATTGGGCAGATAATTTGTGAATGGTTCACTGCAATTAGTTGTTCTTAAGACTTTTTTTTATTAAATCATGTTGTATGGTATTTTACCTATTACCTAACCTTTTATAGCTTAATGATACAAACAGAAATTGATTCTTTTAAATATCTGAAAATATGCTTCTATAGGTCTGATGGTTTTTATTTTTTCTTCTCTATAAATATTTCATTAGGGGACTCTCAACCAATGGATGTCTGCTCAGTTCATCATTATAACACTTTTCTGAAGTACTCTGTGTCCCTACTCGGCTATGGTTTCTATGGCGATATTTTGACAGACAGTGAAAAATATCGATGGATGGGTCCTGCTAGATATGACTTTTCAGGTACAAATCACTCTGAAATCAAAATATCAGGAAATTAAGTATACATAATTTGTTTAGAAAACTTATTTCTTGTTAAATAAGTGTTCAGCATTAGAAAACTACAAATATATTGTACGTCTGCAAAAAAAAATCAATAATGGGGCAAAGACTAAAATTAAACATACTTCAGTTAACACTTAATTCTGGAAAAAAAATTAACTGTTGTAACCTATATAACACTTAATATTAGTGCCATTACAGAGATTAATCTTTTAACTAATTTTTGAATAATTAAAATCTTAATTTCATCATGATATAAAAACTGAACTTACATTTTTTTGTCATATATATGAAAGAATCACAGAGCAAAAGTTCAGATCTATTACAAGGTATGCCATTGTTGCAGTCTGGATCAAATATGAGCTTTCATTTTGTATACTCGTTCAAACGTAGTTCTTTTGTCACTTTGGATAAAAGTGTCTGCCAAGGAAATAAATGTAAATGTAGAATATTTGAAATAGATTAAATAAATAAGTCAACAGAGCTCATTGTATTGTATTTGTTTGTCATAATAATTATTCCATATCTTTCAGGTTTCAAAAAATTTCTGTCACACCACTACTATGAGGGGACAATTTCTTATCTGCCTGCTGTGGGCACATTGGGAAGTCCCAGAGATAAAAGCAGATGCAAAGCAGGGTATTTTTTTTATTTTTTTTATTAATTTTATTGTAATCATTCACACAAATCGATCAATTTTTACAAAAAATAGGATTGAAAAACAACTCGACCCCCACCCCTGAGAGAGAGAGAGCATGGCCAACGGGTAAAACTTAAGGCTTGTAAACATACCTAAATTGATGAGTTTAATATTGGGATTAATAAAGTATCTATCTATCTATCTATCTATCTATCTATCTATCTATCTATCTATCTATCTATCTATCTATCTATCTATCTATCTATCTATCTAATAGGCCAGTAGAGATGAATGGAGAAGAAAAAAAAATGCGGAGATGATTGCTTCCTCAGTGCTTTAAGAGCTTATTCTAAAATTTTATTGATTATATCCTGTCAGCTTTTAAAAAATTCTGTACAGATCCTCTAACTGAATATTTGATTTTTTCCAATTTCAAATAGTATAAAACATCGGTTACCTACTGACTTAAAAGAGGAGAGTTAGGATTCTTCTAGTTTAGCAAAATAAGTTTCTGTTCCAAAAGTCTAGTGAATGCAGTCACAGTTTGTTTGTCCTTCTCCACTTTAAACCCATCTGGAAGAACACCAAACACAGCTGTTATTGAGTTAGGAGGGATTGTGACACCAAGGCAGTCTGAAAGGCACTTAAAAATTTTGGTCCAAAATGATGTTAATTTGGTGCAGGCCCAAAACATGTGACCCAGTGATTCTGGGACTTGATTGCAGCGTTCGCAGGTTGGATCTTGCCCTGGAAACATTTTGGACAGTTTTAGGCGAGACAGATGTGCTCGATATATAATTTTGAGTTGAATAATTATATGCTTTGCGCATATGGAGCTCGAGTGAAGTCTCTGCATTGCTACTTTCCACTCCCTTTCTGATATATTGATTAAGAGATCTTTTTCCCATTGTCCTCTTGGATCTTTGAAAGGGAGGGACTGTAAAATAATTTTATATATTGCAGAGATGGTGTCTAAGTCCTTGAAATTGAGAAATATTTTTTCCAGCATGGACGAGGGTGCAAGATGAGGAAAATCGGGCAGGTTCTGTTTAACAAAGTTCCTAATTTGAAGATAGTGAAAGAAATGTGTAACTGGAAAGTTAAATTTGGAATGTAACTGTTCGTAGGATGCAAAGATGTTGTCTATATAAAGATCTCTAAGCAATTTAATCCCAAATTTTTTCCAGATATTAAAAACTGCATATGTTTGTGAGGGTTGAAAGAGGTGGTTCTCTTGCAGAGGTGCCACAGATGAAAGCTTCTCCATCTTAAAATGCTTTCTACATTGGTTCCATATTCTGAGTGAGTGAAGCACAATTGGGTTATTAGTATACTGCCGATACCTTGCATTTATTGGGGCACAAAGCAGGGAATATAAAGAAGTACTGCAGGATTTTACTTCTATTGCGGACCAGGCCTGTGTATGTTCATCTATTTGTGTCCAGGTTTTTATAGCTTGTATGCTTGCTGCCCAGTAATAAAACTGAAGGTTAGGTAAAGCCATGCCACCTTCTGCCTTAGGTCTTTGTAGGGTCGCTCTTTGGATATGTGGATGTTTTGAGTTCCAAATAAAATTAGGTTATTGTTGAATCTAATTGCTTAAAAAATAATTTATTGATGTATATTGGAATGTTGTGAAATAGAAAAAGAAGCTTAGGAAGGATATTCATCTTAACAGCGTTAATTCTTCCAGCTAGAGTGAGATGAAGGGTTGACCATCTATGCAAGTCTTGCTTAATTTTTTCCATACAGACGGTGAAATTTTGTTGATAAAGAGCTTTGTGTTTACTTGTGATGTTTACCCCTAGGTATTTAAACTGATCTGCAATGATTAAAGGTATGCTTGAGAATTCACTGGAAAGAGTACACTTTTATTCTGAGACCAGAGATCTTTTGAAATTCTGTAAGTGCTGTTAAGACTGCAGGCACAGAATTTTGTGGGGCTGATATATACAGTACCATATCATCTGCATATAGAGAAATTTTCTGTTCCAGTCCTTCTCTAATAATCCCATTTATCTGATCAGTATTTCGACAGTGAACCGCCAGTGGTTCAATGGCGATTGCAAATAGCAGTGGTGACAAGGGACATCCTTGTCTGGTACCACATTCTAGTTTAAAGTAGTCTGAACAAATGTTGTTAATACAAACTGAAGCTTCTGGATTGGTATACAGTAGTTTGATCCATGCACAAATGTTTGGGCCTATCCCAAATTTCTCTAATGTAGTGAAAGGTGTTTCCATTCAATCATGTCAAATGCTTTTTCTGCATCCAATGATAATATTATTTCTGGTGTGCTTGACTTTGTTGGTGAGTATATTACATTAAACAGGCGTCAAAGATTGGAGGATAAGTGTCGACCCTTGATAAATCCAGTTTGATCTTGTGATATTACCGAAGGCAGCACTCTCTCCATCCTTCTAGCTATGATTTTTGAGAGTATCTTAACATCATTATTCAGAAGTGAAATTGGCCTGTGTGATGCACATTGTAATAAGTCTTTATTTTGTTTTGAAAAAACGGTGATTAATGCTTGGCGAAAAGTTTGAGGTAGAATTTGATTGTCTCTAGCTTCTGTAAATGTTGCTAAACTAGAATGGAACATTTGGTCAGCCCAGTCCTTTTGCAGATGGAACTGATCCTTCCTTGCTTAGTAAGTGGGTCTCCTGTAAAAGTACTATTTTAGTGTTTAAACCTGTTAGGTGAGAGAGTACTTTCTTTCTCTTTAATTTCGTGATTCAGGCCTTTAACATTCCAGCTCACAAAGTTAACTGTCTCATTATGGAGATATTTATTCTGAGTTTTTGATGTCATTTTGTAGTCTTAACTGGAAGTGAGACAGCTCTAACCTTAATTTCCTATTTCCCCAAGATTTATTGCCATGCAGCCTATTGTTACGTTGGTAGTTATAATTATAAGGATTAAAAGGATAGATTAGATATAGCCTGCTCTCCCCCATATCCCACCCCCATTTTTCCTCCCCACGTGAGGCTGGACCCCACTTCACAAAGTCTCGGTCCTCTGACATACCTAGAGACAGAGCACGTCCAAAGCAAAACAATCCCCCACACAGCGGCGTTTTAGGATAGAGATATCTATTGCCAATATAGTCTAAATACTATATGCCTAAAATATAATCATTAATAAACTATGATTATATATAATCATTAACAAACTATAAGCATAAAATATATAATATAATCTTCAGCAAACTTAAAGTAATAAGATAATAAACCCGGGGGATGGTGTTTGAAAGTGGTCCAGGATAAGCATAGTAAGTCTTAATGCAATAATAACAATAAACCAAGGGTATGATGTTAAACAGTCTCCTTTAGGGTAGTAAGAAAATAAAAGTTAATTTCTTCCACACATACGTCTATAACTGTAATTAAAACATAAACAGAAAGCGTCCGAGTAATGAAAAGGATGTATAATTATAATACCTGTATCATTACAAGTTGATCAGACAGCAGGTGATATCTCCTTGCCATGCCATGACAGGATGTGACTCACTATTGTGTTTCTTATCAGCTTTCTTAATTCCTCCTTGCTGGAGAAGACGTAGTATTGGCCTTGAACATCCACTTTCAGTTTGGCAGGGTTAAGAGGCTGTATTTGATATCGGCTTGCCGTAACCGCTGTTTAATGTTGTAGAAGGCTGCACGCACGTTTAGCAGCTGTTGCGGGAGAGAAATCAGGGAAAATACGAATGTGTTATTTTCAAAGGTCTAAAGGTATTTGATCCGCGTATACGATAAGCTGCTGCTATCTCTGTATCTGATTTAAAGTCCTCTCCAATTATTTTAGAGAATAGTTCGGCTGTGAATTTCACTGGGTTTGGGCTTTCACAATTCTCAGGTAGACCTTCGATTCTAATATTATTCTTTCTGCTTCCATCTTCCAGAGCAACAAGTCTGTCTCCCAAGTTTTTTGCATTCGGAACTGGCAGCTGTTGCTTTTCCATCAGCGGTGGATGCTAGATTTTCGGCTATTTCAATTCGAGTCGTGAATGCCTGCTTAACATCCTCCAGCTGATTGGCAAGTGTGCTCAGTTTAGACGCGTTTTCCTGAATTTGCTCCTCAATTTTATCCAGCATACCATTAAAGGCCGATTTAAAGCGGATATATACACTTCTCCGAGTCTTTGTTATCCTGCCGCAGCTCTAACAGCTCCCGCCGCAGCTTCTTTTTTTCTTTTGAATGGTTGGGGAGGTTATAGATCAGGGGTGGCAAACTCAGGTCCTGAAGTGTCGTAGTGGATGCAGGTCTTTGTCCCAGCCACTTTTCTTATTAGGAACCAATTTTTGCTGCTAATTAAGCATACTGCATTGTGTTGATTTTAATTGGTTTGATTTTTTTTTAATTAATTAGGGGGCTTTGCTGCCTGCTCACTTTGCTCGCCAACCCTTTTTTTCCCTCGCCAGCGCTATGCGCCATTGTGAAAAGGGTGGCTGAATGCACCCCCTCTTAAATGGTGATACAATGGTAAACAAATAACAGTTGATTTTTTTACCTCGTCTTTGCTCGATCAGCTGCTGGTGTGGACGATCACTTAGACAAGACAACAGGTGGAGTCATATAGCAGCTTTATTATTTTACATCGTCACAGTGAGCAGGTTTCAGAAAAACAGGCAATCAATATTACATGACAGCATCAGGGCTCTCTGAACCCTGTTTATTGGGTGGGGCAGGTTTTTATGCCCCTAGAATGCATGATTTAATATTCATTATGAAAATGCAACAGTCAACACTTTATTATACACAATCCTTGAGCCCCTTCAATGCTCCTTGTGCAACTTGATTCCTTGGCTCCTTGTTATGGCGTTCAGATGTAAACAAAGGGAGAACGTGATAAGGCAGTCTCAGTGTGGAAGCTTAGACCTTGAGTCCTTCTGACAAATATTTTTTCTGTTTGCTCAGCAAATCATGTTTTTAAAGCTTACTTCTGCTTAACTCCTTAGACAAGGAGTAGTACAAGGGAACGAAGAGAACATTCATCTTCCACACTGGCTTACTGCTTCTGCCATGCTGCATGATCTGCATTTCGTCTCTCTTATCCCCCAGACATCCTCAAACACTATTCTTTCTCTTTTTGCTGTTCCATTATTTCACAGAGTAATATTTTCTGTTTGTTTGCACTAATGCAATCTTTATTCTCCTTTTTTTGAGACTTTTGAATTTTCCTACTTCCATTATCTCTAACCTGCTCTGTATGTGTATTACGGGACTTGCTCACAAAGATTTTAAGTATGATGTAACTTGACCATATCGCAGGACGTGAAAGTGTCTCTGTCTCTCTTCAAAAGATCATGTCTTCTCGCAAGTTTTTTTTTTATAATAGAGAGATGTAATTCAAAGAAAGCCAACAGATTAACTTGATCTCCTTTGCACCTCATGCAGTATGTGTCACAAATATATGAACTTACAAAAGTAATGGTCTGCGAAATGTTGATATGCAATTTTGACAATGTCTGTTATTTAAAATTATAGTATTAACAATCCTCACAATTGAATAAATGTGTTTTATTAACGTAAGAGATTGGTTGAAACAAAAACTACAGAACTGTTTGAAATCCAAGAGATAGTTGGTCATCTGATAGCTCACGTTGCATTTTTATTATTGTTTAGCTGCTTGTTAAAGGAAATAAAACAATTGAGGTTTCTGATTCTTAAAAAGTAAGTCAATTAAAATAATGCAAAAGAAGTATGTTTCATTTACTAATGAAGAAAATATTAGGAAACAAAATATGTAGCCACTGTGGCCCTCCAGGATCTGACATTGACACCCTTATTTTAGATAGCTTGTACTTTAAATGACAAAATAAAAATTTTAAAATGGCATGGTGGTGCGATGATTTATGCCATGGACTGTTCCCAACTGTGGCTCTCTATTTTTAATTATATCAAAAATATGTGCATGTTAATCTATTTACAAATGCTGAAATGTCCACGAATGAGTATGTATGTGAATGTGCCCTTCAATGGTGTGGCATCCCATCCGTGGTTGCTTCTTCTTCTACATCAAGTGCTGACAAAATAAAAATCTCCTCCCCATAGCCCAGAACTGGATAATCGGGATAGAAAATGGATTAATGGATGAGATTGAAGATTTATGTGCATTCCTTAAAATATCTTTGCTGAATTTCCATGATCTCTTTTGAAAGAAAACGCCTTGATATACATTGTGTTACTTTGTGTTGTACTTTATTAGTCCAGTTTAGAGTTGAATAGCAGAGACATGAGAAATGAAAACAGCAAATAGATACTGATAAAAAGTGCAGGAGGAGATACCAGCTTGGAAAGTTCGTTATTCAGCATTTGCTGCACTATTTTAAACATAAACTTTTGCTTGAACATATCCACTAATCTGTCTGTTTTTGGGATCACTTTATATTGTGGTGAAGTGGTTCATAAGTGTTTTAGCCTTCAGTGATTCAATATTTAAAAAATAATTCTGTCTTATATAAATGCAGACAGCAGTGGTCAAGAAGTTAATAAAAACAAAACTGTGGGAATTTTAGTGGACAAAGAAATCTTTGAAACAGATGAATTAAAAAATGAGATTACTGCCATGATAAAAAATTTCAAGAGTGTTTTAATAATGAGTATTTTCTTGCACAAGGAACATGTGTTGTCAAAAAGGAATGAGTAAATCTGTAGTCCACCTCATATACTACAGTTTCTTTTCTGTCTGACATAGGAGTACAACATTTATTTTATGCATCACTATGGCAAGAAACATATATTCTGGGCTATATTCTCTTCTAGTTAATGAAAGATGAAGTGTTTGAAAAAGAAGCATCAGTTTCTTAATACAAGCAGCAACAATCATAAACATGCTTATGTTGAAATTATTTCTAACCTTAAACAATCAGTATTTTGGCAGTGCCTATAATTAATTTAAAAAGTGCAACAGTGGTAGGCAATTCAACATATTTTTGTTTTTCATGATGTGTGGAGTACAAGTCAAAGGAGATTATGCCTATGTAATATAATACACTAGTGAGGCCATATTGGAGTACTGTGTTTTGGTCTCTATATTACGAAAAAGGTGTAGAATCACCAGAGGAGAGGAACTAGGCTGATGAGATATGAGGAAATATTGAAGAAATTATACCTTTTCAGTTTTGGCAAATGGAGATTAAGTGCTAGAACAAAAGTTTCTCCCATGTCACAGTGGTGACCCAATAGAATCTTCTTTGATATGGCTTAACTGGCATGATGAGTGGGATAGACATTTTTAATCTAATATTGTTTGTAGTTTAGGCACTTTCAACTTTATTTTCCCATAATTACTTCAAAATCACAAATTTAAATACAGAAATTCTTGTGGAAATTAAATGGCTGTTTTTCATTTAATAGGGAATATTTACTCTTTGAACAATTTATTTATCATTTGTTAAGGTTTGCCACAAACACATCTATGATGTACTACATATTTTGCTAGCTTGGGCTGCAGAGGGTCCATTTGTCAGCCTTCTTATTTGATGGACTGTGGCTATTGAACTGAAGTACCTAACTGCCACCCCATTGTCAATTCCTGTTAAATGTACATTAAAATCAAGTTTGTCATTTGTAAGACCATCCACTTTCATAACCAGCACAAAATGCAACAAACCATTCAATTTGGTTATCATTCATTTTATACATTTTAATGATTGCATCAAAAACACAGTTTTTGTCATTGCCAACACACATGAAGACAAACACTAAAGAGTATCTTCAACTTTGTAACTGTAATCTTTTTAAGTTATGAAATGGCCTGTTATAGAGGTCTTTTGTATGTAATACACACTTATCACTACTACATCTTTCTGGGTAACACAGAAGAGGAAGTGTTAGAGTTAAAAAAATAAAAACTAGTGAAATGTTTGCACTGATTATAAGGTCATTAAGTAATATTAGGCTGAAACAAACGAGGCTTTCAAACTAAAAGGTATTTTTTATAAACAAATTTAATTTTAAAAAGTATGCCTCATTAATGTTTCCCTAATATATTGATTGATTTTATTTCATGGTTGTTTTTATGATGTGGCTAGCAGTTTTGTTAGATAATGCTTGAACAATTGTAAGCCATATTCTAGTACCACTGCTTTTTTATAAACACAAAGAAGATCAAGTTGCGCACACCGCTTTGTAATATCAGCCACACAGCACATGTTAAATCTAAGGTATAACAATCATTATAGTGATAAGAGTGCTAGGTTTTATCAACAATTCTAAACATTGTGTAGGGTACCTGGGAGTCTGATATGCAGAAATTGACTGATGGCTGATGACTAACAAAGCTGTACTGAGAAATTTTCTTAAAATACAGCTAGTGTGGCCTGATGGCTAAGGAGTTGTAAATTAATCTGCAAGTTTACTAGTTCATTCCAATAAGCCTGCCTGTTCTATTAATATAAATTATACAAACCAGATTAAGACAACAATTAACATGAAAGAATGTGTTTAGAACTTTCAGCATTATATAAAAGTTTACTTATTTCTTAAATGTATTACATAATTAACAGTAAATAATAAATTGTTTAGCTTTGGTTTGTCATTATCATTATCACTTACCACTGCAATGTTTATTTTAAATGCATTCTTTTTTTATCTTTTCAATATCTATAAGGAAGTTTTTGTAAAATGGAAACAAATGAGCAAATTTCAAACACTTACAGTGTTAAATCTCAATTTCATTCCAGATGTTTCATCTGCTTCAATAGTGGCGAGCAACTATCTAAAGAAAAGCACCGGAGAAGTGATATCAATGACAATGGTAAGTTTTCAGAGAAAAGAATTTCTGCATTTTAGCTCATGATTGTTGTATTTATTTTAAAACCTTTACATTTTATCTAATATTAAACTCAGTTTGTTATTCTTCATTATCATAGACACAAAATGGGAATCAAGTGATTGTAATATGTCAGGTATATACAGCATAACATTCTCAAACCTACCTAATTCAATTCAGAGTTATGTGAGATGGCAGTCCATCATAGGGCTCACTTACTCACATGTAAATATACAATTGCCACTCAATGTGAGTAGGATGTCTTAAGTGGGGATGTGGGAGGAATGCCAAAGTACCCAAATGAAGCCCTAAATAGAGTAGAAAATAAAATAACTACAGAATGTAAAATAAATTGAATGAAATAAAATCTCAGCACATAGGCCAACTGTTAACTATGAAGTTTTTCCTTCCTTTGCAAAACAGTCATTCCTGCAGGTACGTTTCAAGTAACTTTCTATGTAATCATTTCTAACAACCTGATACACTTTATAGTATTGATATATGGTCAATGTGGATGTACTGCTATATATTTAAAGTGTACTTAATTCAAATCCTTTGTGCAAATTTTATAACAATTTTTATCCAAAGGTTTTAGACACTAATTAGTGGAGCTGGAGAATGGTGACATTTTGCAATTAATTACCACATTCAAGTAAGTATTTCACTGTACACATGGCAGTATTGGCCTTATAAACTTTACTTTCCTTCAAATTTAATTGTAATGAGAGGAATTAAAGAGATCAAAAAATGTTATTAGGTCACACAAAGGTGAATTGGTCAGTATTTTGGCCTCATACAGATAGATGCTGGCCATCAGTTTGGGTTTTGTATTTCAGATTTACCGTATTTTTGCACCATAAGACGCACCTGACCATAAGACGCACCTAGGTTTAGAGGAGGAAAACAAGAAAAAAAATATTCTAAACCAAATGGTGTACTAATATGTTTAATAAAATATAGCAGAATAATATTTCAACCATGTAAATTCAACAGTGGTATTAAGAAACATCATCACTGTCATTAACAAATAAGGAGAGACTTCAAGGTTCAGGCACTCTTCTAGTTTTATGGAAACCCCAAGAACTCCTCATCGCTAGTGTCAGAATTTATGAAGCTCTATTGCTCACAATCACTTTGCAGGAGCACATACCTATCATCATGCGGCATAACCTGTCCAAAGCCACCAGGGGATAAAGCACGTTTGGACCAATGCTCCCTGAAGTTATATCGCCAGTCTAGTCCCATCTATATTTGTAATGCCACAAAGCCCTTCATCTTGTGTTTTGTTGTGGGTTTCCAGTTTGAAAAACGAGAATGCGGTGCAAGCACAGCCTCGATTCAAAAAATTGCTCTGCATACCTGTTTGTCTCGTCTGACAGTAGCTGAAAGGCAACTTCAGGAAAGAACAGCCGAAGTAGTCCAGCGGCTGGTAATCTGTCGAGTCCAACAGCAAGCCATACTGTCTTGTGAAGTCCGGTAGGCAGTTTGGCTCCCAAGGATCAATGTCTAGGTATTACTCCCACACGAACCTTACCATAGGTGCATCGGCTGCACGAATATACTCAGCTGGCCAGTTCCTTACTCTCTTGTTCGATCTCCTGATCACTCTCAACAAAATAAGATTCTGAAAAATCAGAGTCCGACTCACTGATAATGCGCAAAACATCGTCTGCTGAGTATTTTGTTTTCTGCACTCACTTCGCTCCCTCGTGAGATGTCAATGCCATCTTGCCTTTGCTTACATTTGTTTACATTTCGCAACTCACGCACACACAAGGATTAGATGCCGAGTCAATGAGTCTAACATTCCTCCAAGCACAGAGGGAATGCCTATAACGTAACAGTGAGTTTTGTCGCCCTCTACCCCTGAATGTCGACTTTTGTCAGGTACTACACATCATGGTCTGTGACGCAATATTCGCTCCATAAGACGCACAGACATTTCCAACCTTCTTTTGGGGGGAAAAAAAGTGCGTCTTATGGTGCGTAAAATACGGTACTTGATGTCTGTTATGTATGTATACAGTATGTGAAGGCAATTAATGTTCTCCAGGTACTTTGGTTTTCACTCACATCCTCTTAACATTTGCAAGTTTGGTTATTTGACGATAAAAAATTGTGATTTTGTGTCTGTTTGAGAGTAATGGACTGGTTCAGACCAGCTGTGATAGGCTGCAGTCCACAGCGAACCTAAATTAGATTGAGTTTGTGAATATTATGTTTATAAATTGTATTTGTTATTTTGTATTTTGACTATTTTATCAAGTTAAAGTAACATTCATTTGTAGTAAAGAATTTGATTTCCGTTTATAAATTGTATTTGTTATTTTGTATTTTGACTGTTTTATCAAGTTAAAGTAACATTCACTTGTAGTAAAGAATTTGATTTCCTATTTATGTATATATATTTTGTTTATATTAACATCTTAATCATTCACAACATATTAAATTTCAACATCATATGTAATATAAAGAATACTACTTTTGCTAACTATATTGTCTGTTTATTTTAAATATCCAGCAGATAATTAGTTTTTCTGTATAGGTTTATAGTTAAAATGTGAGTTTAGAAACATAGTTGCCCTCTTTCTAATGATCTTCTTAAAATTATGTATTTAAAATCAATGCAACATTAATTGCATTCTGTATTCACACCACCAGGTACTGTTCTTCTGTTGCATGTGTTTATTTTGCACCTGTTATGTTTAAAACATGAATTTCGTACAATGACTCTCTTCATTAGTCTGAAACAAGTTCTGTACATTATGCATAATTACATAACAAGAAAAAACTGGACACTTCCACACCATTGCATTTATTGTATTTACTAGGAAATGTTAATATTTTAAAAACTCATCTCATAAATATAACCACCAAGCCTTATAAAACACAGACCTTTTACAACAATAATTTTATTTTTGTACTTGACAAAATGTATTTGCTGCCATGTGAATTTCTGTTAATATTCCTGTTTCAGTATTTGAGTTATAGTATCTGCATAAAAAAATAGCTAACAGCCCACAAAAAGTCAAATTATACAATATTTATTTTTTTATATGTTGTCTAAAGCAACCATGTTATTTACATTTTTTTTCTGTTTTAGACTTTGAAGGTGAATGGAAATATGCTAAGGGGAAATTTCTAGCAATCAATGCAGCATGTATGAGTTGTGCATGTCCACGAAGCCCAAAAGGCCTTTCCCCAGCAGCTCACTTGGCAGATGGAACAACCGACTTAATCATTGTCCGTAAATGTTCTAGACTTAATTTCTTACGACATCTCCTCCGTCACACAAACAAGGATGATCAGGTATTATAGATTTAAAATGATTGTTTAGAAAATGTAGATAATTTTGCAGAATAATTCAGTACCTCGTTGAGAATGGCAACATGAAATTCAGAGTTTCAGTTCTGGTCCGACAATCAGCACTTACATATGTTTTGTCTTATGGTTCCCTACAGTTTAATCTCAGTTTTGTTGAAGTCCACCGAGTGAAAAAGTTTAAATTTACACCAAAGCACCTTGAAAATGAATCCTCAGATATAAAGGATGCTGGAAAAAAGATTTTTGACCGGATTTGCCAGGATCATTCAGCATGCTGCTGTACTCCAGTTAACAGTAATTGGAACTGTGATGGAGAAATCTTGGACCATGCAGAAATTGAAGTCAGGTATGGACATTATAGCAGCTGTCACATTTATTAGCTTGATCAAACGCTTGTCCATTACAGTATTTTTGTGAAGCCTGAAATGATTTTGTTTGAAGTTTTCTTCTGGAGTTTAAATCATATTTTTACAGTTTCAGGTTCTACCATTTCTGTTTTACAAAAGCATAAAGACAAAATTCACTTGATTTATGTTCATCATTACTTATTATGGAGAAGTTTTTATAATGCACATCTGATAAATCTGTAATGGAAAAGCATGAGTTAAGTAGAATTAAGCATTATGAAAACATTTTTTTATTACTTATGCAATACATGTCACCCTCTCTCTCTCCCTAAAACTGCCTGTAAAGTGTGGAAAGTGTTAGTAAAGGTTGTTACTCAAGTATGACAATCTCCATAATGTATAATGTTTGACATTACCCTCTTTATTACCAAATTATATTTTATGTTGGTACTAAAATGTGTAAACAATCTGCAGATTATTATTATTTGGTTTTATATTAATGTTAGGAAATAATAATTTTCCTTCCCACAATACTATTAGGTATAAGTGGTATAAGTGTAGTTCCAATCAAACTAATTGGTGAATTGGTTTATTTAAAGTTTAGGGTTTTATTCTTCTACATTTTGGATCATCTAAGTATGGATACACATGAACATGTTATAGTAACACTTTTGAGTAACTACAATAGTTATATTTTAACATGTAAAGCAAGCTTTTTGCCTATTCTTCTGCTTCTTTGTATAATTACAAAACAAGCACTGTGAAATCTCCTTAAGTATACCTCTAAATATTTTTTTCTGCACATAACAATACAGCAATGGGATTTAAACTTTTTGGGTTTTCCAGACTCTGCCCCATGGCATTGTCCTCTGAATGGTGGTGTCCGAAATTGGTATAGACTCTAGTTTTTTAGTGGCTTGAGGACCCGAAATTTCTAGTACGACAACTGAGATTCAAGGCTTTACTAACTCCTCACCAATAGTAAATGGTTTTTTCGTTTTAGCTTTTCGAAGAGAAACTAAATAAGACACTTGAAATGGCGACTTGTCACTATTCGTCATCATTTTCATTTGACTTTCTGAATTTTCATCTGGTCACGTTAATCTTTCAAAAAAGTGCTGTGGTTTATCAGTAAAATCTCTATGCTTCAAATGCAAATGACAAGTAAGTTTGGAAAGTTTCATAGCATAGTTTGACAGAATTTCGGAACATACCGCCATGGCCTTTGTGTGTAGTATTTCACTGCCAGGGGCTACAGTGAAACCAAACTTTAAATAATCCTTATCGTAATGCCTAACAAAGTTTCCTTTTCTCTTTTTGGTTTGTATTGCACATTCCGCAACAGCAGCATATTTGTTTTTCTTTGTTTCTTCTAAATTTGAAGCACTAGTACTTGCCGTACTTTTGGTGCCATCACTACTTTTCTCCTGAATATTGTCCTTGCCTCTACTAAGTAAAGTTAAAAGGTTTTGCTGTTTCTACTTTATTTGTCTCCATATTGTAGGGTTTCAAATTTTACAAAAGAAATAACTTGTTTTCTGAAATACCACAACAAAATATTAGAAAACAATATGCACAAGCGTGATAAAATATGAATTTTTGCTACATGTTGTCAACAGGCGAGTTGACATAATACTGGCATTTGCCGGCTGCGCACTTACTCATTGTTGCATACAGCATCCTGCTCGCCCCGCAACAATGTAGCACCTGAACCATGTAGCTGAAATTTTTTGCAGACCAGCAGGAAATTTCCACGGACTACTGGTTGAAGAACATGGGTCTAGTTCACTTCAGTTTTATTTTTTCATTTCTGTTGCTTGTTTAAAATAGTACAGAATCTTTGTTTTATTTTTAACTCAAATTTCAATATTCTATAGTAAGAAACAAAAGTCTTACCAGTTTCTTCATTTTTGGCAATCTTAACTTCAGTTTCCTTTTTATACTGCAAAGCTGTCACTAATTCCTAATTCACTAATCATGTTCTGTTAGAATGAGCAGTCCAAAGTGATGTTCATAGTGCCCTTGACTTCCAAAGTTGACACAAGTTGCCAGCTTCTTTTATTAGGGAAATGAATTACTTTGCAGATGTCCTATGGCAATCTAAGAAAGACATTAAGTAATGGCTGTTTGATTATTACAAGTTCAAAATTACTAAACTTAATTTTAATCTTGTTCATTCTATACCCAGTAATAAGCATAAACTGAATATACAGGTAAAATTGCATTACAACGAACTCCCAGGGACCTAAAAAATATTTTGTTGTAACGAAAATTTTATTGTAATGAGATTCTGTATTTGTTGCTATAGTGCTTTCTTTAACTTGCGTCCAGGTATTTGCAATCATTTCAATAGCTTCTTTCGTGTTAATTTTAGTCTCCTCCTGCCTACAAGTTATGCTGATGAGAATTTTTCTCAGCATTTCCTTGTGATGTTACACTTTCAGGGTGCGAATGATGCCCAAACCCAATGGCTGAAGCACTGCCATGCAATTGGGTGGGAGGAATTCAACGCGAACATTATCTAAATGTGGAAGCATGTTGTGGGCAGCACAGTTATCAATCAGAAGCTGAATCATCCTTTTTTTTCCTTCATATTATGAGGTTTCTGAACTCTTTTGAGACCCACTCCCCACCCAACGGGAACGACATGCTGAAGTGCATCTGTGGAAGATTGTTTGTCCGTTGCTGGGGCAGGGCAATAGGAGGCTCACAGCGCTGCAGTGAAGGCCACAGAAGCAAATCATAAAAGATCGGGGTCGCGCTATAAGTCCCTGTCTTGCACCCCAAAACATGAGGCCGAGTCTCAGTACTTTAGCAAAACCAGTCTTTATTCAGCTTGAAACAGGAACAGCACAGTTATTTATTGTAGCGGGAACTGCCACTCTGCTATACACAGACACAGCAGTCAGGCATGGTCGTGCAGGTCAGTGAACAAGTAATCCTGTTATCTGCATTTACAATGTACGTACTCCTAACCTTGCATCACCCATCGAGATCTTTTCTGTTTACTTTGGCGGAGAGACACAGCATATCATTGAGCCTGCTATTGCCCCGTACAGACGCGGAGATCGCATTTCGGGACGCTCTTCGGCTTGCTGTCTAGTTGTGGGAGGTCCCAAGAGAGTTTACAAACCTCACATTTTCTTGAATGAGTGCCGCATTAATAGGAATGCTTCTTGAACAAGCATCACTGAACCACATAAAAATGGCTTTTTCGATGTCTTCAAATGCAACAGTATAAAAACGTTTGAAACCCAAGATTTTTCTTATTTTTTTGCTCTGTCAAGAACGTTGACAGTGTCAATGGCAAAATTCCAAATTCATTGGCAACGTCTTTTTTCTTTTTGCCGCAATCAAGAGCTGCAAAAAATTAAAAGTTTTTTTTTCTAATATGAACTGTTATCGTTTTTTTCGTGTCAGTCGTTTCTATAGGAATATATGACAATGAGTTAAATTCCAATGGATGTTTTTCAAATGTTGACAAGCAATAAGCAAAAGATCACTGAAAACTGCAGGAAACAAAAAAGGCAAAAAAAAAAACAGTACAAGGAAAGTTCGAAGAATGAAAAAAAAAATTACAGTGTTTCTGTTTGGGGATCATTGTGCACAAATGAGCTGCGGCCACAGAACTAACTGCTCTGTGGATGATTCATTCAGGCATTTCAATGTCTTTTGGGCTCTTCATTGTAATGAAAGTATCTTCTGAATGTACTTCATTGTAATGAGATTTCTATAGACTCGTGTCATATGAGGAAACAGTCAGGACCATAAAAATACTTCGTTGTAATTAAAATATCATTGTAAAGATATTCGTTGTAATGGAATTTTACCTGTATATGCTTGACATGTATAGTGTTTTCTTGTGCATCACTTTTTCCACATTTTGTTATGTTACAGCCTTATTCCAAAATGGATTAAATTCATTTTTTTCCTCAGAATTCTACACACAACACCCCATAATGACAATGTGAAAAAAGTTTACTTGAGATTTTTGCAAATTTATTAAAAATAAAAAAATTGAGAAAGCACATGTACATAAGTATTCACAGCCTTTGCCATGAAGCTCGAAATTGAGCTCAGGTGCATCCTGTTTCCCCTGATCATCCTTCAGATGTTTCTGCAGCTTAATTGGAGTCCACCTGTGGTAAATTCAGTTGGTTGGACATGATTTGGAAAGGCACACACCTGTCTATATAAGGTCCCACAGTTGACAGTTCATGTCAGAGCACAAACCAAGCATGAAGTCAAAGGAATTGTCTGTAGACCTCCGAGACAGGATTGTCTCGAGGCACAAATCTGGGGAAGGTTACAGAAAAATTTCTGCTGCTTTGAAGGTCCCAATGAGCACAGTGGCCTCCATCATCCATAAGTTGAAGAAGTTTGAAACCACCAGGACTCTTCCTAGAGCTGGCCGGCCATCTAAACTGAGCGATCTGGGGAGAAGGGCCTTAGTCAGGGAGGTGACCAAGAACCTGATGGTCACTCTGTCAGAGCTCCAGAGGTCCTCTGTGAAGAGGGGAGAACCTTCCAGAAGGACAACCATCTCTGCAGCAATCCACCAATCAGGCCTGTATGGTAGAGTGGCCAGACAGAAGCCACTTCTTAGTAAAAGGCACATGGCAGCCCACCTGGAGTTTGCCAAAAGGCGCCTGAAGGACTCTCAGACCATGAGAAAGAAAATTCTCTGGTCTGATGAGACAAAGATTGAACTCTTTGGTGTGAATGCCAGACATCACGTTTGGTGGAAACCTGGCACCATCCCTACAGTGAAGCATGGTAGTGGCAGCATCATGCTGTGGGGATGTTTTTCAGCGGCTGGGACTGGGAGACTAGTCAGGATAAAGGGAAAGATGACTGCAGCACTGTACAGAGACATCCTGGATGAAAACCTGCTCCAGAGCTCTCTTGACCTCTCTTGACTGGGGCGACGGTTCATCTTTCAGCAGGACAACGACTCTAAGCACACAGCCAAGATATCAAAGGAGTGGCTTCAGGACAACTCTGTGAATGTCCTTGAGTGGCCCAGCCAGAGCCCAGACTTGAATCCGATTGAACATCTCTGGAGAGATCTTAAAATGGCTGTGCACCGACGCTTCCCATCCAACCTGATGGAGCTTGAGAGGTGCTGCAAAGAGGAATGGGTGAAACTGGCCAAAGATAGGTGTGCCAAGCTTGTGGCATCATATTCAAAAAGACTTGAGGCTGTAATTGCTTGCAAAGGTGCATCAACAAAGTATTGAGCAAAGGCTATGAATACTTATGTACATGTGATTTCTCAGCTTTTTTATTTTTAATAAATTTGCAAAAACCTCAAGTAAACTTTTTTCATGTTGTCATTATGGGGTGTTGTGTGTAGAATTCTGAGGAAAAAAATTAAGAAATTTGGAATAAGGCTGTAACATAACAAAATGTGAAAAAAGTGATGCGCTGTGGATACTTTCCGGATGCACTGTATGTAACAAAAATGATGTCATTAGAATCCGCCACAAAAAAATGCATTATTTTCTTTTTTTTAAATCGAGAGCTTGAAGTTAACAGGTAAATGCACATGCAAGTGAAATGACAAACATTTCAAAAAATGAATTATTTAATATAACAACATTGTTCTAAGATTAGAAAGATTTCAGCCTGTGTTTTATTTTTTTTTTATTTTTCACTTAGATAAGCATTTTCAAATTTGCTGAATCCATTTCAGGGCAGGATCCATCTCCAGGTGATTTGTCTGTTCCCCACAGGGTCCACTCACATGCACATCCACATATGCTTTTATATGAAGATAATTTGGAATCTTCAGTTTAGCTTACCTGCATGTCTAAAAATGTGAGGAGAAAATATATGCATACACAGAGAAAATTTGCAGATTCCACACAGACAACAACCAGCTGGGGAATTCGAACCCTAGACACTGGATCCTTGAGGAAACCGCTCTAATAAATGTACCATAAAAATGCTATTTAAGTCTCTGCAATAGGCTCAGCAGGATTTTAGTCATAACGTTATTCAGAAGAGACCAACACTATGAATATACTAACGTGTTAAAAATAAATATATTTCATTTCAAATGGTTGAACCCAAGAAAATGTTATTTGTACACATTGTTGTGTAGATACATTTCTGCAAGAACATTAGGAACAATGTTTCCCCTTTTTAAATTGTGTAAAATGCGACAACTGAACAAATTCCAGATTTCAACCATCACAGCACATTGATCAGTCTGACAATAAGCTTTTCTTATTAAATTATTTGATCCTATAAAATATAATGCTAGAAATGCTTCATTGCTTGGAATTCAGTACAAATCTATTGCTGACATCATATTTCAGCTTTTATTGTTTGTTTATTTGTTTTAATTCATATTATTTTTTTAATCATACTTTGTACTAGTTTCAGTTGCAGCATTCATTATTGAATAACTAATGTCACTAATTCAGTTCTACTATACATTTGTCATATTCAAATGTTAAAACTTAAAAAGTAATCAAAAATACTTTGAATTAAATCTTTGTTTAAATGTGTAATAAGAATAGCTGCTAAAACACCTGATTTCTGTCATGAAATTCAATTTTTGGTACAACAGCGCCTTTTAGGCTGCAGTTTAAAATACTGCAACAGAACCTCAGATTGAAGTCAGTTTTCCAGCATATATTCAGACCTTTTTTCTGTGTTAATCTTCTGCTCTTAAAGCAAAGTATGTTCTGTTTTTCAAAATTTCAGTAAATAGTCTTGAATGAACCATCTTTTATATCACCAAAATTAATTACCTGTGTAAAATCAATCAATAAATAAATATTGCTGCATTTCACAGACTAAACATGCAAGGCTTTACTGTTTCTTAGTGTGTCATCATGTTTTTTGCGTACTTGATACTTTAACTTGCTTCAAATAGTTGTTTGCTGTAAGATGATAAGCGAAATCTTAGATACTAGCCAACCCGCGGCGTAGCATACGCCGCATAATTATGTATTGATGGGTGAACACTTCCTGAACAACACAGTTGTCCAAATAGAAGTGAAAATAAAATTGAGCCCGGTGCATTCTTTAACTGCATTTTCTGCCTTGTAGCACAGTGGTAGTGTTGCTGGTTAACAGTAAGGAGACTGTGGAAGATTTTGGGTTCGCTTCCCGGTTCCTCCCTGTGTGGATAGCGCTTTGAATGAAAATCCGTAACGGTGCGTTCATTAAGTACAATGCACACGCGTTTAATTTGTCGGCCACTTTTTGCCAGCTGTCTTCTCAGGTTTGGGCTTATTTTGCAGTGTTACCGCTTGTGCATATTAAATCTTGAAATCCTTCGAGTAACTAATTAACTAACACCCACCCACCCAGCTTGTGTGAAAAAAATGCGCCGGTTCTTTCATCAGTTTGTTGCAGCCTATCAAAGACTTGCTGCCCCCAACTCCTCACCTGAGTCGCTGTCGTCTGTGCACCTCTGAGCCACGTTGTCCTTTCATTGTTTTTTTTGCGGTTTCGGCTGCTTTTCTATATATAATCCACCAAGTCACCCGACCACGGTAGTAGGAGGGGGGTGGGGAGCGTAAACAGGGCATGGACGTATTCAGAGGGAGCGTATGACCCACACTCAGTGGGTATTCCTCATTCGTGGGGAACAATTCGAGAAAGAACTATCAATCTGTCAATCCTCTCCGTGTCCGGGCAGGGTGAAGTTTCCCGTGTTGAGTCAAATAAAGCAAGATTTGTGTGTGGCGAGTTGTTGTGTTCGAGCACATGAGCAGGTACTGTGAATGCCTTGAGAGCGTGGGTGGAAGCGTGCCGGATGAATAATGAGTATCTATATATCTTCTTAGATATAGACAGCGTCTGATAGTTGTGCTGGTTTTACACTCCAGCACATTGCGGTGAACGCTGGTAACAGTCAGGCGGGCAGGCATATTAGAGTTGGTGCTCTTAGAGTTGGTGGGCGTGTCTCACTAGCGGTTCGAGTTCTTGGGCGGTGCTCTGTCGTTTGTATCACACGGTCGGACGACTTGGTGGATTATATATGATGATGATTAAATGTTGAAATCCTTCGAGGAACTAATTAACTAACTAACACCAACCCCGCTTGTGCATATTAAATGTTGAAATCCTTCGAGGAACTAATTAACTAACTAACACCAACCCACACACACACACAGCTTGTGTGAAAAAATGCGCCCGCACGGTCGGAAGACTTGGTGGATTATATATGATGAACATTTGCAAAATCCGTAACGCTGCTTTCAGTAAGTACAGTGCACACGCGTTTATATAGTAAAAGGCAAATTATCCATGACAAACAAACTGTTATAAACGCTGCATATCAAGCCGCGGCGTAGTATACGCCGCATAATCACGCCGCTTTTTAAATGATTTTTAAGCAGAGGTAAAAAAATGAACATTTGCAAAATCCGTAACACTGCTTTCAGTAAGTACAATGCACACGCGTTTAATTTGTCGGCCACTTTTTGCCAGCCGTCTTTTCTGGTTTGGGCTGCTTTTGCAGTGTTACCGCTTGTGCATATTAAATGTTGAAATCCTTCGAGGAACTAATTAACTAACTAACACCAACCCACCCACACACACACACAGCTTGTGTGAAAAAATGCGCCCTTACTTTCATAATTTTGTTGCAGCCTATTAACTGTTTTAGACGCTGCATTCAGCAATTCACATCCACGACAAACATGCCTCTTTTTACATGGTCCTGCTTTGGTGGGTGGGTAATGTTTTCCATGTTCCTGCAGGACCATCTAAGAAGACGCATGTTTGTCGCAGAAACGAATTGCTGCATGTAGCGTGTAAAACAGTTTGCTATGGTGCACGTGGTCGTGCGTCGTAAGCGAAAAGTCAATGTGGCTCAGAGGTGCCATGTGTACTGTAGCCCAGACGAAGATAAATGACGGCATTTTTTCCCAGTCGATGCGTCCGAGTTAGTGGGCGTGGCTCTGCGAGTTGTCGTCACAATCCAATGGTCTTAGAGTGGGCGTGGTTCCTTCCTGCGTGCGCCATGGGCAGCTTACTTGTCGGCGGCTTAGTGAATCCACGCCCCTTCCGGCATGCTTTCCATGGGTGGCTACTTGTCTTCCGTCTTAGTGAATTATATATATAGATGTTGTGTTGAGCTTCTTTAATGATGAGAAATGCCTAATAAAACATCTTGTTCATTTCTAAACTGTATTACACATTGTGGTTCATCGTGGCACCCGATGTTGATGTGTTGCATGTTGGCCAGAGATACCAGTAAGAATTTTAAGGTACGATGTACATGTAATAATAATACTACTACTCCTCTTCCTCCTTCTCAAGCTCTATTTGCGCCATTACCAATTTTAAATTTTATTTACTGTTATACTGTATAGCAGTGCTCCGCAACCGGTGTGCCACGGCACACTGGTGTGCCTTGAGCCGATACAGGTGTGACGCGGTCAAATAAGACAATTAAGACAATTTTCTAACTAAATAATATTTCAACGGTCCTCCTTAGAAACACAATAACGAGAATACGTGCAATGAAATATTCGCTTAAATAGCCTTTTAAAGGTTTCGTAATTTTATGTGTCATTTCTCTGAAATAATAAATCCCATCGCCTGGCGCCTGTTGCCTAAGACGTAGGCCCTACGTAGTCGCCAAACAACTCCGTAGTACGCTTTGATAGGCAGAGCGCTCCGTACCCTCACCTAGATTCAATTCAAGCCGATGTATTAGTCGTGCTACATCGCATTCACTCGTCTTGCGACAGTAGTTATCATCCATTACTATTAGTTGTGTTGCTGAATTGTGTACGGTTAATGTTCTTCGTGTGATTCATATTTAGTTTTATACCCCTTTAAATATGGATAATTTTTTATGTGGAAAAGATTCGTCTTCACGTACAGATGATGAAGAACCCAGCACAAGTGTTGCAAAAAAAACAGAAAATTGTGAAAAGGAAGTACAACGAAGACTACATTCGATATGGATTCTCGTGGTGTGGTGACGAAACGGCTCCAAAGCCACAATGCATCATTTGCGGCGATCAGCTATCAAACGAGGCAATGGCACCCAGTAAACTAAATCGGCATCTAAATTCAAACCATCCCAGTTACTCCAAAAAAGACAAACAACTCTTGTGTTAATTAAAAATGATAAGCGGTCATGCTTAAAAGATCTTGACCAAGAACTTCGGGTTGCACTGTCAAATATTGAGCCGAATATAAAACTTCTGTGTTCATTGAAACAAGCGCAGGTAGCACATTAATCAGTCATTATGTTATAATAATTATTACGATTGCATAAAAGTAAATATAGTATAGTTTTTATGTATGTATACTTATAATAAATGTATACATATAATAAAAAATGAAAATTTATTGTAAAATTTGTGATTTAAATTAATATCTATATATCAGTGGCGTAGCTGGAGTTCATGTTGTCCGGGGCGGTGAAAAATTTGACGCCCCAAAGCTGAAAGAAATTTTTTTTTGCGCCTCTTCAAGGAACAAAAAAAAGTAAAGTACCGTAGTTTGGACGCCTCTAAATAGCTGGCGCTCGGAGCGGACCGCCCCCCAACTCCGGCCAAGCTACGGCACTGCTATATACTGTATTTTGGCTTTTGATGTGCCGCGGAATTCTAGGAAGAACTTTGGTGTGTCGTAGGTGAGAAAAGGTTGCGGAGCACTGCTGTATAGCACTCCTCCGTTAAGAATCAGATCATACTGCACAGGTAAATATATTTCAAAGTTTGGGAAAAAACAAAATACTTAGCTTAAAAGCACCATTTATGTAGTTGCATGCAAATAAATACAGATGTTAAGAGTTATATTTTACTTTCTTTATTTTTTACTTTCTTTATGTGCCTAAATGTATGAAGATATAAATGTAAGACCTACAGCCAAAAAAATCTAATTTGCACATTTGTTTACTAGACCAAATTCTAGCCTTTCCCTGGGCTGTCTGTGTTTGCACTGCATCTTATGCAAATACAGGTCAAGGTGGCAAAAAGTAAAATTTTCAATGTGTGTAATTTCCTTGCTATAAACACATTCACTGCATCCTTCACATAAAGTTCTTGGTTGCCCATAATCCTGCACTCATATTGTTTGTGCTGTGGATCTTAACACCACTAAATGCTGTCATAATAATTTACACAAATATCTTTTCCTGTAATAATTTTTCATGCATAAATAGTGTATGAATGCAGGAGAATCATAGCACATGTAAATTACAAGAAAAACATTTTACCACAATAGGTAAAATCCTGTTTGGTTAATAGTGTTAAAATATCTGACTAAAAGAAAACAATTTAAAACATCTGATAATGGCTATATATATTATTATTTTGTACTCTGAACACATTAATAAAAAACAAACAAGTAACAAACATCTATATTACTGCCATATCATCTGCACTTTAGAACAGGTAATCCACCTGAAGCTAAGCATGTTTGGGCCCAGCCAGTACTTGGATGGGAGAGCATCTAGGAAAAGATTGTGTTGCTGCTAGAAGAAGTGTTGGTGAGGCCACTGGAGAACTTATCCTGTGGTCTCTGTTTGGATCCCAGTGACCCAATGCAGTGATGGGGATACTGGTAAAAGATGGTGCTGTCCTTTGGATAAGACATAAAACTGAGGTCTTGACTGTCTGTGGTCATAAAAGATCCCTGGGCAACTTTCAAAATCAGTAGAGTATATCTTGATATCCTGGCTAAATTAGGGGCCCATTTCAGCCTTGTATATATATTGTGGAATAGGCGACCCGGACACAGACAGGCAGACACGTTTCCAGCCATCACCACACGTTTATTTACACTATATACAATATAAGTCTCTAAGTGCACCAAATCACAAACCCCCACAGTCTCCCAAAGTCCAGGCTCCTTCACTAGCCTCTTCTCTTTCTCTCTCTTCACACACTCCAGGCCTCTCCTTGCCGCCTCCTCTCCGACCTTGTCTACCTCCTCACCTGACTCCAGCCTTGATTGTCGGGAGGCAGACCTTTAAATAGGCAGCTGATTGCCAACCACACCCAGCCACCTGTGACAATATATATCTATAATAATAAAAGGCAAAGCCCTCACTGACTGACTGACTGACTGACTGACTGACTGACTGACTCACTGACTCACTCATCACTAATTCTCCAACTTCCCGTGTAGGTGGAAGGCTGAAATTTGGCAGGCTCATTCCTTACAGCTTACTTACAAAAGTTAGGCAGTTTTCATTTCAAAATTATACGCGTAATGGTCATAACTGGAACCTCTTTTTTGTCCATATACTGTAATGGTAGGCAGCAAGATGGCCGTAGGAGACTGAGTTGCGTGTCGCGTCATCACGCCTCCCACGTAATCACGTGAACTGACTGTGAACTCAGTACGTAGAAAAGAAGGAGGAGCCCCAAAGAGCACAGAAGAAAACATTCATTACACAATTGACAAGGCAGCGAAACAATAAGAAGCGAGTGAGTGACGCATACAAGCATCTTCATAAGACACGAGGTATAAAAAAGCACGGTGTAAACCGTAAGTCTAAATTAACTTTATAGAACCGCTCCCGCTGCCGTTTGCAATACCATATTCGCGAGATACAAGTTTAATGAGAAGACACGAGGTATAAAAAAGCACGGTGTAAACCGTAACCTTAACTTTATAGAAACGCTCCCGCTGCCGTTTGCAATGCCATATTCGCGAGATACAAGTTTAATGAGAAGACACGAGGTATAAACGAGAGTTTGCATCACTTTGTAACAGAGTTAAAATTGCTGTAGCGAGAAACTTTTAACTGCCGGGTCTTAGCTAACATTAAATAAACCCGTGGACATCGCAACATCACACAAGACAGTGGCTCACGTGAAGTGACTGAACGCAGCAGGAGTGATCTCTTCCATGAATCAAACCTGTTCAAAAAACACATTACACAATTGATAAGGTAGGAAAAGAATATGAAACAAGGCACGGTATAAACCGTAACTTTAAGTTTATAGAAACGCTGCCGTTTGCAATACCATATTCGCCCCTGCGAAGCGCGGTGATTTTGCTATATATATTAAACTATTTCAACCATTGTATGATCTGCTTCTCGCAACTGAAAGAGGGCACCGTGACAGAAGTTAGCCGACTTGCTCACCAACCACAAGCGTTACCTGGTAGGTAACCACCCATACAATCAGATTGTGAATCAGACTACGAATGCCTGCAATGTAATTACCCCGATCTATATGCTGTCAAATGAACGAACCTCACGCCGTGGCACAACGTTAGGGGCTTCGCCTCTACGTCCGAGGATCGATTCCCGTAAGGGAGTGCAGTGACTGTGTACTCCTGATGAGCCCACAATTACGGCGAAACACGTGTCGCATACTATGCATCTTCAAAGCACGGTGTAAACAGTAAGTTTAAATTGAGTTTATAGAAACGCTCCCGCTGCCGTTTGCAATACCATATTAGATGACTTTGTAACAGAGTTAAAATTGCTGGAGCGATAAATTTTTAACTGCCGGGTCATGTCACGTGTTCTTGGGTAGGTACACCAAAAAATGTATACATTTATGCATGTAATGGGCAAACAAAAAATGTACTATACCCGAAAGCACTACAGTAGTACTCAATGTATCTTTACTTCTTAAATGTTAATGTTTTACTGTTTAATAATTTATACGCTTCTTATATGTTATTCAGATTCTTTTATCAAAATACCAGTAACAGCGCACTGCACGATAACGTGGAGTGAATACACTTGACATGACCATTCATAGTATTTATCCTCTTTCTCTGTACGTTTACCATTCGTTTGCTCAGAGGTTGATGAGCTTGCTGCTTAATGAGCAGCTCTTGACCCTAGCGTCCCGCTGCTTCTCTTCTTTCGTCGGCATCTTTACCCGTTAAAACTGATTTTTTTTAAAACTTAGTATGTTTTCTTTAATTTTTCAGTTAAGCTGGCACTTAACTCTTCAATCTGCCTCAAGAATGATTAGCGAAGGTGGTAGACAATGAAAACGTCAGCCGTACGCATCCGCCACGCACGCACTGGTGCGCGCAGCTGTGAGTTGATTCTACAATAAAATAAAATAAAGATAAAAAGAGTAATAACTTGCAGCACCGCTATTCAATTACACTTGCCTAACGCCTCTCCTAAGGGGAAATACTGTGGGATCTGGGCATCCGTCAAAGCAGCAATCACAAGCCCGATTAGAAAGCGGGAAGCTGTGATTTGTCCTCTCCCTCCCATGTAACAATCGCAGCCCGTGTTGCAACGCACTATGTATGTATATGTATATATGTGTATGTGTGTGTATATGTATGTGTATATATATATATATATATATGTATTCATATGTGTGGGAAAGCGAATAGTAGACGTGACGTAGTATCTGTGTACCAAATTTCAAGTCAATAGGTGAAATGGTTTGCGAGCTACAGCTCATTTAAAATCCTGGACAGACAAACGAATAGCCACAGTACTGTTTTATAGAAGAACATTTTACTGTTTAATAATTTATATTTATATGCAATGTGCTTCTTATATATTACTTCATATTCTCAAATGATAATGATGTTAATGTTGTTTATATTGATTTCTATGTTATTGTAAGTGCTCTTTATTTGTGGAAAAATAAATTTGGCAATTAAACTTATTTTATACATACATTTTATTTTTTTCTCTTGCACTCAGTCAGCGAATCCACTGGGTAATCAGCTATATATATATATATATATATATATATATATATATATATATATATATATATATATATATATATATATATATATATGTATATATATATATATATATGTATATATATATATATATATGTATATATATATATATATATATGTATATATATGTATATATGTATATATGTATATATATATATATATATGTATATATATATATATATATATATATATATATATGTATATATGTATATATATATATATATATATGTATATATATATATATATATGTATATATATATATATATATGTATATATATATATATATATGTATATATATATATATATATGTATATATATATATATATATATATATATATATATATATATGTATATATATGTATATATATATATATATATGTATATATGTATATATGTATATATATATGTATATATGTATATATGTATATATATATGTATATATATATATATATATATATATGTATATATGTATATATATATATATATATGTATATATATATATATATATATATATGTATATATATATATGCATGTGTATATATATATATGTATATATGTATATATATATGTATATATGTATATATATATATATATGTATATATGTATATATATGTATATATGTATATATATATATATATGTATATATATATATGCATGTGTATATATATATATATGTGTATATGTATATATGTATATATATATATATATGTATATATATATATGCATGTGTATATATATATATGTGTATATATATATATATGTGTATATATATATATATATATATATGTATATATATATATATATATATGTATATATATATATGTATATATGTATATATGTATATATATATGTATATATGTATATATGTGTATATATATATATATATATATGTATATATATATGTGTATGTGTGTATATATATATATATATATATATATATATATATATATATATATAGATAGATAGATAGATATATGTGTATGTATGTACATATACAAATATGTATATATATGTATATATGTTTATATATATGTAGATATACAAATATGTATATATATGTATATATCTGTATATATATGTAGATATACAAATATGTATATGTATATATATGTATATGTGTCTGCGTGCGTGTGTATATATATATATATATATATATATGTATGTGTATATATATGTTGATATATGTATATATATGTGGATGTGTATATGTATATATTTATGTATATACAGTATGTTTATGTATATATATGTTTACATAACCTCTTTAACACAGTACTTCTCCGCTGCGAAGCGCGGGTATTTTGCTAGTATATATATATATATAAAATGTATATATAATGTATGTGTGTATATGTTTTTTCTTGCTGTACTTTTTTTGTTTAACTTGCAAAATTTTTAACAAATATATTTATATATTTATGTAGCTTTTCTATTGTTTAAAGTAACTCCTTATTTAAGTGACTTTTTTATAATCCATTCAAATAGTGGGGCCCTGCCTTCTTCCCAGTTGCTTTGTCATTTGCAAAGCTGAATAACTGAGCAGCCAAAAACAATAATATGTGAAACAGCAGTACATTACGAAAGATCAGGTGCCTTTAATGAAATGCATACTTGTATGTTTGTGGAGAACATTTTTCAGCCTGAACTGCATTTGCCCCACTGTTTCCTTTTATCTATCTATGATATAATTAAATGTTACTTTGTTTGTATGTACTGTATTTATCTGGTCTCTCCGAGTGCCCTGAAATGACATATTGCTTATACAGTACTTTTCATTTAAGACAAGAATCCCTAACTTGATATACATAATACATTGGGTTTTAATTTAAAACCATAAAACAATAAAAAGGAAATCTCAATTAACATTAAAAATTACACTGCTTCCTCTCTCATTGGTGGTAACAAAAAAAACTGACTTGTGTAAGTATTGAATGTTATTATAGTCTTGGTTTTCTCCAAATATGGATTTCCTTTTTCTTTATTGAACTGGTTAATCCAAGTCCTTAATGAGTGGTTTAAAAAGCCCCTGCTTTGTGATAGGTACACTGCCACTGTCTTTCTACTTTTCTGCTGCAGATCAGATGTGGATTAGCTGTCACATTGTGTGAAATGTATACCAGCGTAAACAAAGGTGTTAAAGTAAAGGAGATATTTTACCTCCAAATTGTCAATTTTCACTTCATTTTATGTTTTTTTTCTTCATTTATATTTAAAAATAGCAATGCTGCTGAATATTTTATCTTGCTTTTTCATAAAGCTGCTATGATGGTTAGTGGTGGGGGTTGCTTGGTCCCATGACATGTCTTTCACCAGTGAAGCGCAACTTTCAAATGCTGCTTTTGTCTTTGTACAATGATTTTTGGAAAAGTGCAATGGGCTGTTGCAGGCCAGATGTGGCCCAGGGGTTCCCTATTAATTATCCATTTTGAAATGAATAGCACTGACAGCCCTATGTGCATTTTGTTGATTTATTGTGGCTTGCAGGTATTCTCGTGAATTTCAGCCTCATTTTTGAATGTACAGTAGAGTTGAGCTAAACCCTTCAATGTCTTATATATTTGTTTGTGTAAAATATTTGACTATGTTAATAGACTTTTTATTTTATTTTTTCAGTAGTGTTTTTCATATGCAGCATGCATAGGGATGCACACATTTTTTAAAACTTCTTTCTCAAAAATGTTGGTAATGACGATAGACAGTTTCAAACAGATCACAAATATATTTTCATGTTTAACTGCATCACATAGGAATTTGGAGAATCAATAAAGTTACTGTCATGGAATTTAGCATTTTTAATCACTTACTGATGCTGACAAATTTTATTAGTTAAGTTGAGCTAAAATGTTTTGCAGCTGATTTTCTTTTGTCCTTGGCATGTCATGCTTCTTGTTTCATAATCCAGTGGTAGTCAACTTCGATGGATTGCCCTTTTCCTAATACCTCTTTTTCATCGTTACAATGTCCTGGTGAAATCTTTCACCATGTTCGTCAGTGACTGCACCGAGAGTAAAAGGGAAAAAGACCAAGTGTGAATGCAGAAAATAAATCTTTAGTGACATGATGAACTACATTGTTTTGTATGCTTGAAGCATGTTGTCAAGTAGAAGTATATAGTTTGGTGCTCTATAGGTACCAAGAAAATGCTCAACAACATCCTTGAATGCCTTCGATGTGATTTTCTCTGTCCCCGCTAGCAGGTCTTCAAATTGCTTGACACTGATGACATGACTGATATGTGGAGCAACAAAAATGCCTTCCTACACTTGGTATTAGTTATTATTGGAAACATCTGTCTCAGTTGTGAAAATCATTCACCTTCTTCATTCATTGCTTTCATGAAATTTTTCATCAGTTCAAGTTTCATATGAAGAGGAGGCAAAAATATCTTTATTGGGCTAATTGGTTGGTTTATGTGTCACACTTTCCTGCCCTGAATCAAAATGTTTATGGAACAGCTAGTTCTTTTTTTTAGAATAGCTTTCCCATTCACAAATGAAGCAACAATATTTAATATATCCAAGCTGCAATCCTAATATCAGTGCCACTACTTTTAGATCATCACAGATGTTCCAGTTGTAGCTGATGTACTGTATATGTACATTTAAAATATAATAAGAGATTACAAAAACAGGTGATTGCAATAAAATGGTAAATTATAGGAGCATTTAAAAGTGATTGTTGGATCAATAAGCCAAAATCCATAAGATACTCCCAAAAATGTTCAGAAAGCACAGCCTTTGTTGTCGAGTTGTTAGTCCCACTTAAACTGTGAGCGGGCAAAGCTATGTTGGTGTCTTGTTTTCAGCACATATCTTTTGGCATTAGCCCTAATGAGTTTTCAGCATATTCTTAGTTTGTTTCTAATGAATATAATTGGCACAATAAAAAAATCACACAAATAGAATAAAGTCTGCTTATTTAATGTATAATTTGGAGAGTCTTAGTATTTATAGTGCATTTATCCATCCATCCATTTTGTATACTTACTACATACAGTAAGAAGTTGTAAGGGACCTCATTTTGAACTGCATGAAAGACAGGATCTAACTTAGATGTGTTCCAGTCCCATATGGGGTACATGCGTGCACAAATCCAAACTCATTCATGCAGGGTCACTTAGGAGTCTTGTTTAATCTAATCAGTTTGTTTGGAAAAAGGGAGGAAAGCCAAAGCACCATGAGAATAATCCATGCAGGCACAATTGTCTTCTTCTTCTTTCGGCTGCTCCCGTTAGGGGTCGCCACAGTGGATCATCTTCTTCCATACCTTACTGTCCTCTGCGTCTTGTTCTGTTACACCTATCACCTGCATGTCCTCTCTCACCACATCCATAAACCTTCTCTTAGGCCTTCCTCTTTTTCTCTTGCCTAGCAGCTCTATCCTTAGCATCCTTCTCCCAATATACTCAGCATCTCTCCTCTGCACATGTCCAAACCAACGCAATCTCGCTGACCCTCTAATGTACTTATTTCTAATCCTATCCATCCTCGTCACACCCAGTGCAAATCTAGGCATCTTTAACTCTGCTATCTCCAGCTGTGTCTCCTGCTTTCTGGTCAGTGCCACCATCTCCAAACCATATAACATAGCTGGTCTCACTACTGTCCTGTAGACCTTCCCTTTCACTCTTGCTGATATCCGTCTGTCACAAATCACTCCTGACACTCTTCTCCACCCATTCCACCCTGCCTGCACTCTCTTTTTCACCTCTCTTCCACAGTCCCCATTACTCTGTACTGTTGATCCCAAGTATTTAAACTCATCCACCTTCGCCAACTCTACTCCTTGCATCCTCACCATTCCACTGACCTCCCTCTCATTTACACACATGTATTCTGTCTTGTTCCTAATGACCTTTATTCCTCTCCTCTCTAGAACATATCTTCACCTCTCCAGTGTCTCCTCAACCTGCTCCCTACTATCGCTATAGATCACAATGTCATCAGCAAACATCATAGTCCACGGGGACTCTTGTCTAATCTCGTCTGTCAACCTGTCCATCACCATTGCAAATAAGAAAGGGCTCAGAGCCGATCCCTGATGTAATCCCACCTCTACCTTGACTGCATCTGTCACTCCTACCGCAGACCTCACCACAGTCAAACTTCCCTCGTACATATCCTGTACAACTCTTATATACTTCTCTGCCACTCCCGACTTTCTCATACAATGCCACAACTCCTCTCGAGGCACCCTGTCATATGCTTTTTCCAAGTTCACAAAGACACAATGCAACCCCTTCTGGCCTTCTCCATACTTCTCCATCAACACCCTCGGAGCAAACATCGCATCTGTGGTGCTCTTTCTTGGCATGAAACCATACTGTTGCTCACTAATCATCACCTCACTTCTTAACCTAGCTTCCACTATTCTTTCCCATAGCTTTATGCTGTGGCTCATCAATTTTATCCCCCTGTAGTTACTACAGTCCTGCACATCCCCTTTATTATTACTCTTTATCCTCAGGCATCCTTTCACTTTCCAAGATTCCATTAAACAATCTGGTTAAAAACTCCACTGCCATCTCACCTAAACACCTCCATGCTTCCACAGGTATGTCATCTGGACAAATGGCTTTTCCATTCTTCATCGTCTTCATAGCTGTCCTTACTTCCTCTTTGCTAATCCGTTGCACTTCCTGATTCACTATCTCCACATCATCCAACTTCTTCTCTCTCTCTCATTCTCTTCATTCATCAGCCTCTCAAAGTACTCTTTCCATCTGCTCAACACACTGTCCTCGTTTGTGAGTACGTTTCCATCTTTATCCTTTATTACCCTAACCTGCTGCACATCTTTCCCAGCTCGGTCCTTCTGTCTAGCCAATCTGTACAGGTCCTTTTCTCCCTCCTTAGTGTCCAACCTCTCGTACAACTCATCATACGCCTTTTCTTTATCCTTCACCACCTCTCTCTTCACCTTATGCCTTATCTCCTTGTATTCTTGTCTGCTTTCTGCATCTTTCTGACTATCCCACTTCTTCTTTGCCATCATCTTCTCCTGTATACTCTCCTGTACTTCCTCATTCCACCACCAGGTTTCCTTTTCCTCCTTCCTCTGTCCAGATGTCACACCAAGCACCCTTCTTACTGTCACCCTTACTACATCTGCTGTAGTTTCCCATCTGTCTGGTAATTCTTCACTACCACTCAGTGCCTTTCTCACCTTCTCCCTAAACACAACCTTGCAGTCTTCCTTTTTCAACTTCCACCATTTGATCCTTGGCTCTGCCCTCACTCTCTTCCTCTTCTTGATCGCCAGTGTCATCCTACAGACCACCATCCTATACTGCTTAACTACACTTTCCCCTGCCACCACTTTGCAGTCTTCAGTCTCCTTCAGATTGACTCTTCTGCATAGTATGTAATCTACCTGTGTGCATCTTCCTCCACTCTTGTACGTAACCCTATGTTCCTCCCTCTTCTTAAAATACGTATTCACCACCTCCATGTCCATCCTTTTGGCAAAATCCACTATCCTCTGACTTTCTTCATTCCTCTCCTTGACACCATACCTACCCATCACCTCCTCGTCTCCTATGTTCCCTTCACCAACATGTCCATTGAAATCCACTCCAATCACCACTTCCTGTCCCTTGGGTACACTTTTCATCGCTTCATCCAACTCACTCCAAAAACCTTCTTTCTCATCCACTGCACACCCAACTTGTGGGGCAAATGCACTAACAAAATTTATCACCACACCTCCAATTTCCAGCTTCATAATCATTACTCTGTCTGACACTCTTTTCACCTCCACATACTGTTCCTTCAGAATAACCCCTACTCCATTTCTCTCACCTCCACATACTGTTCCTTCAGAATAACCCCTACTCCATTTCTCCTCCTATCCACACCATGATAGAACAATTTGAATCCCCCTCCGATCCACTTGGCCTTACTCCCCTTCCATTTAGTCTCTTGCACGGACAATATATCAACCTTCCTTCACTCCATCATATCTGCTAACTCTCTCCCCTTACCAGTCATACTGCCAACATTCAAAGTTCCTACCCTTAGTTCCACTCTCTTTCCTCCTTCTTCCGGACACATCTTCTTCTTCAGCCAACAGTAGCCCAATTTCCGCCAGCATCTTATTGGCTAACATTACTGGTGGCGGTCGTTGTTAATCCGGGGCTCGACCGATCCAGTATGGAAATTTGTATTGTTGTCCACATATTGATTTGGCAAAATTTTACACCGGATGCCCTTCCTCTGCGGTGGGTTGGCACCCTGCCCGGGATTGGTTCCCTGCCTTGTGCCCTGTGTTGGCTGGGATTGGCTCCAGCAGACCCCCGTGACCCTGTGTTCGGATTCAGCGGGTTGGAAAATGGATGGATGGATGGATGCCCTTCCTGACGTAACCCTCCCCATTTATCCGGGCTTGGGACTGGCACGAAGAAACAGACTGGTTTGTGCATCCCCTGTGGCTGGCACAATTGTAACAGTCAAATTTTGTTTAGTCAGCACCCAACTTGTTATTTCAAAGAAAGTCTCCAGGAGTTCGGGAGTTGGCAGTATAAACCACTGCACCACTACACAACCACCCAATAGTGTTGTAAATGATTAAATACCAGTTAGAAGTAGTTTTTTTTTCCTAGTTATTTGTAGGAATCTAATACTATATTATATGCAATTATTACACATTCCTTACCTATACATAGGTAATTGGAAGCAGGTGCACACTCAGTATAACTTGGTTCATGTGATCTTTTGGGTATAGGTATATCAATATTGTTAATGATCAGATATTGTAAAGTTTTTTTATATTAATCAGTGTTCAACTGCTTTGTTTTCCTGTGTTTTTAACAAATCTGAGGGTTTATGTGTATGCATAATATAATTAGTATTTTGTAAAGTTTGTATTTACCTGTGATCTTGTTATAGCACTTTGAGCCTTCATTCAGTGAGGGGAGTTTGTAGTGGAAAACTTGCAGCCCCTTGGAAATCAGATTCCTTTGTGTTTTATGAGCATTCTAAAGTATCACTGCTTACCGGATTCTGATAGCATGTTCACAGCATAGAAAAAGAAAGAAATTCTTTAAAGCACCGCAGTGGATTGCCTAGTGCACTGATAACATTTGAAGTAACAGTCTTCAGAACTGGTTGTCTTGTCATTAAATAAAAACACTGCAAATGCTAGAATGACACATGGCGCTAAACACTTTTCTTGTATATGTTTATTCATGAGAGAATTGATTATAAGTAGTCCACACCAATCAGAGTGCAACTTGTACCAAACAACATTTGTAAAACTAACTCAGTTGAGGTAATAAATAAATGTGTGCATATGTATGTCTGTATCTTCAATTTACTACACTGAGCTTTTCATGTATTTCTCTGTCCTGTTATTGGGAGCTTGGCTGCATTCAACACCCATCCATTTCGTTAAGTACCATGTAATTAATTTCATTGCAGGAAGTGCTCCTCCTTATTAAAGAGGTTAAGTTTAAGTTATAATCATTGATATGAGTTATTTATAATCTGATTTTCATGGGGCTCTGAATTTTTCCCTATAATGGTAATGCCACTGGCCAAAGGATTTATCGCAAAACTGTAGCAACTGGTAAATTTGCCTTTTGCGCATGTATGCAGTTTTCAAAAAAACACAATTTAGATGCATAGTGGTAAGCAGCACAAAAAGTGCAATGAAAAACAACTCTTATATGCCTGCAATCTTGGAATATGCTTTTCTTCTGTGAAGAGTGAAGAATTAGTGAATGAAACATTGTAATAAGAAGTGAAGGGTAACAAAATAAGCAAAATGAGCACAAAACAATAAGAATGTGATTAGAGTATAATTTTCTGAAAACTCTGTATAACACTGCATTTTCAAAAGTATCTGGCTCTGACGACCGTTTTAAAAGATGTTCATTTTCAGGGTTTGAAAACATTGGGCTACTGTAGACGAAAAGGCAAAAACAGAGACAAATGTCATAGTTTTTAAAAGAAAATGTAGTCTGGATGAAGCCTCGGTTTCATTGTCTTCATAAGAATAAACTTTAGAACTTGAAAATGCAATCATCTTTATATATTCTATCTCTCTAATCCTGTTGTGGGAAAAGAACTCTACATAGAAAACATGAGTAAAATTACTAAGTTAGGAGAAAATTCCTAAATTCTGTACTGGAGGTGTTAAACATAATACAGGGTGTTAGATTTACAGCAAAAATAAAATGGCCATATCAAGAGTTGCTAGGGACCTTTACAAAAAAAATTATCTGTTTTTCTGCTAGTTGACATCTAAATATTGACCCCATTGAGTCATGCAGTGCATCAGTACCAAGTATCTATTGCTGAAATGCCTCTAAGAATATTATGTCTGTAGTTAGATATCCAAGAGGGACAAGGCTGCAGGGAGCTGCTTGATTTCACCTCTAGAGAAAATGACTGCATGCTGACAAAGAAGAAAAGCCACTTTTAAGAGTAACAGGTTCCTGTTAGTCTAATGCAGCTCTTCAGGGCCTGCAAAGGTATCTACTGTAGTGATTAATAGTGTAAAAAACCAGTGAGGTCAAGGAGAACAGAGTAAAGAATGTAATCCATCATCATTAACAATTTGAAGGAGGGATGGTGGGATAGGGTATGAATTTAGACCTGGACCAATCCAGACAGATGGCTGTCATTTATGTATTGAATTAGTTAAAAGGGGATAATAGAAGAACCTTGAAATATTAAAAAAAGATTTGAGAAAAATGTAAATGCATGATACCAGTGATTTTTTTTCACTATATGGTTGACTTTTTCAAGTTTAGTTTGGGCACAAAAAATATTAACATATTTTGTGCTTATGGTGCATTCCTTTTTTGTTACACTTTATTTTTAATTGTTATGTGTGATGCATTTGGTTCATAAGTGGTAGCAAGAATAAATTCATTTGAATTAAATGTGTTAAATAAAGCCATTATTTAATTTTTTGAACTCATATATTAAGTAATACCATGTTTTCATTATTGTTGTTATTCTGTAGGGTTCATTGCCAACTGATCAAACTGTTTGCAAGAGGAATAGAAGAGGAGTTCACATGTGAAGAGATCACTGAATCCTGCATGGTTTAGATTCCAGACCAGCTGAAATTAGCCAGCGTAATATTTGCTAATATTACTTTTATTTTTTTGATATAAACTGTAAAGAAATGATATTTTTTATTAATAATTAAGCATATATTTAAATATATTGATTTAAATACATAAAGTGAGTGTGTGTGTGTGTGAGAGAGAGATTTGGGGTTTCACTATTCCAATAGGATTATTAATACTAATTTAATTACTAGATTAACTAGTGGTTCATGCCTTATTGAAACCTCAAAAGAAATATTTCTTGGAGTAACACATTTTAGATATTTTTTTTTCTTTTCTTTTTTCATATTTTTGTCTTCTCAGCTAGGTTATTCAATCCCATTGCTTTATGGTCTGTAGACCAGATTTTCCTGCCTATAAAATGTGGATTCTTGACCAAAATTTCCATGTCTGGTTAAAACTTGATTTCCAGTACATTGTAGCTTAATCTCATTCAAATAACCAATGTAAAATCTGTGAGTTCATTCCAAGCTGCATAACATAGCATAACACAACATTTCACTATAGTACTGTAAAGACTCACAACTACCAGAAAGCCAAATATCCTCTTAATAATGATGATTCATTTGATGATTTGGCATTTCTTGTCTGAATTTTTTATATTTTCTAGTAACATTTTAAAAGCAATAATTTAGTAAGTGTAACATTCTATACTGTATTTTCATGAGTACTTAAATATTTATGATTTAGTATGCTGCTCTAGAAAATGTTGGCGTTAGCTAAGCATAGTATGTTCACTGTGTGAATAGTGAATTCATAGTACTGTAGTTTACGGCTGCACTTTCAAAAATGAAAGTCAGTTCTCTAGATTTCTTTCAAATTTCCAGGCTTTGTTGTTGTGTCTTTTCTCTAAAACTCCACATTGTAAACTTACTTTTGAAGTAGTGATAATAAGTTGTGTATTTATAACGTAAACTTGTGTCCACTGTTTGTATTAATGTTGTTTAGATGCACAAACCCTTAATGCAGCATTACTTTATTTAAAGTATATTTCTGTTATACCTTGCACTTTTTGCATACCTAACTTTAAACTGCTGAGCTGAATTAATAAAAACAACACTTTGGCTTCAACTGTGAGTTCTTATGTTGTTCAGTTGAAGTTATTAATTTCAGTGCTACTGAATGGGGTAGACGTAGTTTGAGAAGGACATTCTCTCAGGTGAACTGTGTAGGTATTTTGGTGCGTACAAGTGTGTATGCACATTGCTGTGTGTGAGATATTCAGGCAATCAAATTTTTTTGCGATTGATTTGGAACGGCTGAATAATGCATGTTTATTTCCATATTCAACAGTAGTTATCAAGAATTTTTGGTTATATGGATAGGAAAGACACTTCTTACTGCCATCGGGACATCCCTAATGAATTTGACTTATGTGTTATATGCTCATTGCTCAGTTACTAAATTAATTTTCTTAAGGAGCTCAGCTGTTATATATGCTGCTGAATCAGCATTTCATGCATAAACAGTACTGTCACAACTCTGCTTCTTCTCTGCAGCTTGTCAAATTCATTCTTCAATATTCTTTTATTTAAAAAAGAGATAGCAGTGTACTAAGTAGTGTGCCTGTCAGGCCATAATTGATGCTTCAGATAAAAATATTATTATGTACACTTTAGTCTGTGAGTATTTTTTTCCTTCCCTGATTGTGATCTTGCAGGCTTCAAGATGACATACCTGAATTGTATGTATTGCTTTACATGCTGAGTTTGATTATACTGAATTCCTAGACAAAGGAAAGCATCAATAAAAAAAATGTTAATATAAAACAAGTGTGTTACTTTCTGAACTTGATTATGTATTAAAATGATAGCACAATAAATCATAGCATTTATATTGCTGCTACTTGAGACATGATGATATTTTACTAGGTTTATAATAAGAGTTTTTATTAGATAGTTGATTTCTCCACTAGCTTATTCATGTGACAGTTTAGCCAATTTGAAATGTACTTTCCAACACTAAAGCGAAACCAGTTTCCTATATTATATAAGCCCAGAGTGTCATTATAGAACAAAACCCCTGAAGAGCATCTTGACAGTATTTATAGCCTTTAGTTGTGTGGATGGTCAATTCAAAGGTTTAGATTTTGTGTGCTTGGATGCAATGGTACAGACATAAAAAGGGAATCAGTGATGCATAATAAACACTACTTAAACACTTCCTAAGCTTAAAAATCCCACCATAAGGACCAGATAAGCTTTAAACAAGTGTTCTGCTTCACGGCAAGATGTTAAGATATGAGAAATTTTGTGAAGCAACAAAGATTTAAAGATGATTTATTTACACTAGGATACTAAGAAACTTCTTTTTTAAATTCCATTTGATTATAAAGCATACGGTTTGGAAACACAATTCTCTATGGTAATATTCAGTCCCTGTGTATACATTTTAAGAGCAGGCATTTATGCTTCATATACTCTCATTTGTGCTTCTATCCTAGGTGGAAAATTGCATTACACACATAAACAAAATGACAAGCTGTCAACAAAGAAGATAGGAAATTTAAAACATGAAAAGTGAGCAAATGTTAGTATTTACAGCCTTGATTTGAGATGAATGAAGGTTAGCAGTTAATTAAACCAAAACCATTTAATAAGCACTGCATTTATATTTCACATTCTTAAACCCTTTAGACTTTGCAGTTTTGATTTATTTGAAAAGTGATAAAAATGGCCAGCTACCAATGAACATAGGTGGTTAAATTCCAAATAGCTGTGATGTAAATTCCATAATTTCATTACCTGGCAGTCAGTGCTGAAAACTTGTGCAGGAGTAACATTATAATGTGATTATATGTTCCAGTAGGTAATTATCCCATTGGGTTTTCATACCAACCTGGCTGAAATATTTAATCATACAGAATAGTACTTCCTCCTAACGGTATGATCTTTGATTAGAAAATGTGATACATCTTGTAACTGGGCAAAAATGTCAGCATAACAATATTATGACAAATAGCACTGCATAAAAATGGCCCTTGGGCAATTTCCTTTTTATAGCTCATGCAAATGTACTGGCCAATATACTTTACATTGAAGCTTGTTTTTTAGAATCCTTATCTGTGCTAACAAGTTTTGTGTAACACTAAATATCCTGCCTAAATAAGGCTAGTTTATTGACTAACGTCAGTGTTTTCTTAAACAGAAGTAGATTATTGAGTATCTTGAAAGTAATTCTTTTACATATTACTTCTAAAGTCTTTGTATTATTTTTAAATAAGTAATTTCAGTATCCATTTTGCTAATTTCATTAATTTATCAATCATTATTGACAACCACAGCAGATAATCTGACACTTAAGCAGGTGGTACATTGCATGTAGTCTGGTCAGAGATAATTTCAAACTTGATGACCGCAGTTGCCGATCTTCTCATGTGATTAGAACATTAGAACAATCTAGATGAGAACAGGCCGTTCAGCCCAACAAGGCTCACCAGTCTTATCCACTTATTTCTTCCAAAAAAAAATCAAGTCGAGTTTTGAAAGTCCCTAAAGTCTTACTGTATACCACACTTCTCGGTAGCGTAAGTGTGTATCGTTCTTTGTGTAAAAAAAAAAAAAAACAAACTTCCTAATGTTTGTGTGAAATTTACCCTTAAGTTTCCAACTGTGTCCACGTGTTCTTGATGAACTCATTTTAAAATAACAGTCTCGATCCACTGTATTAATTCCATTCATAATTTTCTTTTAATCTTCTTTTGCTTAAACTGAAAAGGCTCAGCTCTTTTTAATCTTTCCTCATAATTCATCCCCTGTAGCCCTGGAATCAGCCTAGTCGCTCTCCTCTGGGATACTTCTAGTGCTGCTATGTCCTTTTTGTAGCCTGGAGACCAAAACTGCACACAGTACTCAAGATGAGGCCTCATCAGTGCATTATAAAGGTTGAGCATAACCTCCTTGGACTTGCATTCCACACACCGCGCTATATAACCTAACATTCTGTTTGCCTTCTTAGTGGTTCCTGAACAGTGTCAGGAAGTTGATAGCTTACAGTCCAATACAACTCCTAAATCCTTCTCATAAGGTGTACTCTCGATTTTCAGACTGCCCATTGTGTATTCAAACCGAACATTTTTACTTCCTATATGTAATACAAATGATGATGATGTCCGTTTACATGATTGTAAATTGAAAGGGATGATAAATTACATGACCCTAAGGCGACTTTGTAGCACAGTTTCAAATTTCAACATTATTGCAAGCTTGCCACGTTCTTACAGGCAGTTTTATACAAAAGTTTTGATGGTATAGAGAGTTCAGTCGCAATCTCTGCCCTTTATTTCCTTTTTCCATTCTGTTATGGTATGACAAACACAAGACATTAGAAAGACAAGTTCCTCTTCTGTTTGAAAGTTCCAAAACACCAACATTCAGCACTCATACACACAGAGCCTGCCTCATGACTTAAGACAATATCAAACCAGAAAGCTGATGGAGTCGCTGGTGGTCACAGGAGTGCACCATGTTTGCTATAGACTCACTAAGATTATGTAAATGGAATCAAGTGACTGAAAATCACTGGAAAATAATCAGTAGTGTAACAGGGACTTTAGCTCCAGTCTTCCACTTTTAAGTTTAATTTGAAAGGAATACCAGCTACTCTACCTGTCACAATTATTTGGTTAAAATTCATAGTAAAATTGTCCTGTCAGACTTAAGTTAATTTTATTTTTGTATAGCACTTCTTTACCGAGTGCAGTTTCAGAGCAATGTAACGAGAATAAATATTTAAACAAATTACATATAGTATACACATAAAACAACAAATTAGGTAAAAAACACTCAGTAAAACAAAGCAATTCTGATTGATCGATCTAACAAAGATGGATCCTAACAGTACATGTCAATCAATGTTATTGCTGAGATATAGCAAGTTGACAAGACAGGAGAGGAAAACAAAAACTTAAGTCAGTAAATCTCTAGGGACTGCATGGATAAAGTTGGACACAGTTCTGGAGATCTTAGCCCACCCCCTGCCTACATTTCTGCTATAAAATTCTACAACATAGGATCTTAATCTATGGGTTGCGTTGCTGTCTGAATTTGGGTCACACAGAGTCATGATTCACAATAGTGCTCAATGGGAAAGGGATGTATATGCTTTGTGTGGTGTCTTACGATCATAGCCCCCACTATTACCTATGCTGGCAATTCTCTAAAGCAGACAGAATGACTGCCAGTGGCATTTCTTTGTGTCAAATACACAAATAAGGCAAAATTGAGTCATGAGAAAAAAAAAAATTATTAAAAAACAATGTTCTACAGCAGGGGTGGGCAAAGTCATTCCTGGAGGGCCAGAGTGGCTGCAGGTTTTTGTACCAACCCAATTGCTTAATAAGAAGCACTTATTGCTCAAGCAATACTTCTGCTTCATGTTAGTTGTCTCGCTCATTAAGATTTTGAACCCTTATTGCTTATTTTAGTCTTAAACAGCTGAATTCTTGGTTTTTAATTTCTCCTTATTAGCAATAAGATGCTAATGACAAAAGAAACCAGCATTTCTCCATTTAACTTGTTTTCATTTACACCTGTGTGTATTTATTGTGCACTATTTGGTTTAAATACTTGGAAGGAAAGTGAAGAGACAAAAGTGAAACACTGAAAATTACTCATCTGCTTTAGACTTCAAATCATTTGGATGATATCCTTAGAAAGGAAAAAAAATGTAGGATATGAGAATGACCTGACATGGCAGAGTTAAACCACTAACAAGCTATGAAATTGAATAATTGACAAGGATTGTTTTCTGATTAAGCAACTGGGTTTGAACAAAAACCTTTAGCCACTGTAGCCCTCCAGGAATGACTTTGCCCACCCTTGTTCTACAGTATTGTATAAAATTGTGCTGGCCAGTGCAATAAGGAGTGAATCCTTTGATTTTCCCTTGGATTCCAAGCCTGCCAAGCACTTCTGGTGTCTTTCCTATGGGCAGAAAAACAGCTTGGCTTTATAGCAGTGGCAACAGCAGGATAACAAGAAGATACAGAAGCCCTCTTGCTTCCAGAATGTCAGTGTTTGGCATCCAGTTGCAGATTTGGATTCTAAACATGTAAAGACAATAGAGGTAAGAAATGTTTAACAGTTCAAATAGTATTTTATTAATAACATTTTAACAGTGCTTAAAAGCATTTTAATTCTAGTGGCTGTAGGTGCTCTGATGAACTCTGTTTTTACAGCGTATTGTTAAAATTCACATCTCCTATATGTAAGAGTTATAATGTGTTCTGATTATATCATTTCTTGCACAGTGTTTTATGTCTGTACATTGCAGCTGCAAACAAATTTCGCTTTGGAATAATAAAGTCTAACTAACCTGCATAAGCTAACCTAACCAATGTGGTTGTCATTAGGATTTGAGACGAGCTAAACTGGAGTGAGATATTTCAATTTGTTATAATTACCCAAAGATAAATTTACGATTGTTCATTGAGTATATTGTCAATCAAATGAAAAGGAGCAACAGGATGTTACCATTAAAAGGATGCTACAAAGTTGCTCATTTGTAATATCTTTATTGCTGATGCCCTCTAAGTGGGAAATGAGTAATCATGCTGTATGTGCTTTCAAATACATTAAGGAAAAAAATGTACCTCCATTCAAGCTTCAATGTGATAACCCTCTTGGGCATAAACCAAAAATGCTTATACATGTTAAATCAAGACTTCTTTATGGTTGATTCTGATGGGAATAAAAAGACTGAAGATGTTTGAACTTGATGGCTAGAAGGAAGGCTGTTGAGGAACATAATCTAAGAGGGAGTTAAAAGGGGTTTTAACCCTTTATGAGTTACAGTTTTGTTTAGCCTTTACCTGATTGCCATGTCCAGTGCTATTTAATTGTCGTGAGCTGCTTTTGTTAGAATTGTGACTGGTCAATGTACTGTAATACAGTTTTTGTTTTGCGCCCTCCACCATCATAACCTATTGCCTGTGTGGGTGAAGATAAAGCTTTAGATTGGTCAAAAAGTTTGAGCTCAGATTTTCGATGGATCTTGGCATTTTAGGGTCCCCTGATATAGAAAACATTGATATCTCGGTGATATGTGTGTGTGTATGTGTGTCACAGTTTCTTGAGGATGATCTACAGCTAAAACGGCTGGATGAAAAAATACCAAACTCGAAACTTAAGCCTGTTATGAGATGACAATGTGCTGATTAGGTTTTTGAGCCAAATCGTGCAGGAGAAAGACGCACTCTAGAGGAAACCTTGAATACCGTTATTTTTCAATTAATTATGAATTCTTCTTGTCAATTGCTATCGTAATGACCTAAATTTATGATCAGAAAGATTAGCATTAGAGCGGTAAATAACTACTGAAATGTTACAGAATAGTTTGGGTAATTTGGTTCCTAGGGTGTAAAACCTACTGACGCTTACATCCGAATTATTATTAATTCCTTTCAAGCCAGATAATTGGTCTGTCCCTATATTTTTTTAATGTTTTGTATTATTTTGACTGTATTTTTAATTGAATTGTTGTTCTTTCTATAATGCAGACTATATTTTTAAGATTATTTTAGCTGTTTCAATATGTGCTACATAGCATTCTCTATATTGCCCTTTCCTTGACTTGAAATTACAACGGTTAAATGAAGGCACAGTGTGTGCTATAATAACCTGTCATGTACACAAACAATTTTCCCCTCAGAGGTCATAAATGTTCATGTTATGTAGTAGGCTGAGAGAATCCATCACTCAGAATCAATCTGCTATAGCTGAACTTCAGCTGGAAATTGCTATAGCACATTTTTTCCTTTTTAAAAATTGAAATTACTTCTGTAATTACATACAAATTATTAATTAAGGATGAGTGGTTCAGGTCAGTGATGTGTATTGAGACGAACCACGAACATGCAACTGATCTAATTTATTTGGCCCATTAATCACAGGGAAAAATCAAATAGGTTCATTGATACGTGACTTTGTCTCTTTAATATATAAAAATAAAGGATTCTACTGACTCTGCTCAAATGGAGTACTATAAAAATGATGAATTTATATTGTACACTCTTTTTTTTCTTTGCATAATTTTGTAATAGCCAGCTTCCCCCAGAAGCCATTTTATACTTATGCAATAGCAAATGCATTCTCAGGATTGACAAATTGTGCATAGCTCATTTCCTGCTTGTTTTACTAATTCACAAGGACTGCCCTCTAGGGGGGGGTTTAAAAATTAGTCCTATGTTTCTGTTGAGTCCAAATTTCCACTATTGTTTTTAGTCCTTGCTCCCACTAGCAAAAAGCATCTCTGTTTTATATCTGTTACATATAACCAAGCGCACCTGACCTGCATGGCAATGAAGATACATTATTTTCTCATCTCCTGTCTGTGAACTAAATCCCATTTCCTCCTGCTCCCTTGTAGACACTTCAGTACTTATTTATTGATTTCTTTTTTCCCTCCCAGGTAAAATCTCATTGAGACGTACTGTCTCATTTTCAAGAGTGTCCCATGGGGCAATACAAAGCAAGCAGCTGCATCCAGCATTCAAGTCGTGGATTATATGAGCAATGCATTCAAGCTTTAACTATGCTTTTATTTTAACCAGGCAATCACATTCACAATCACTGGCTTTCCCAAGACCCCGCGACTTCCCTAACCTACCATTATTCTTCCAGATGCAAATATTATAGCTGGGAGGCTTCGGGATAAGAGAGGTGAGACTGCCGAGAAGGGCAGGCTGGGCTGGTTGTCATGAATAGAAAAATGAACTAATATACTGTGAAAGAGGCAAGGGCAACTAACTGAAGAATTAAAAGAGTATCACCTGTCAGTAGTGGTGTGGAGCCCTGCCTGAATTTGTAACGCTTACAGTCTGGCTGGCATTACTAACTTCGTTGTATCTAGTTACTTACTGTATGTACTGTATTATGTCCTGTTGTAACTACTGCACTAATGATGAGAATTTCATTACAATGCATGCATTACAGAAAGTATACTGTATTACTTCCTAAGTTGCTTTGGTTAAGCTTTAAGGATAAGCAGCAAATCTATGCAGCTTCTAATAATTTTACAGAATAAATCTGCGCTTGCCAGCTATGGTGGCTGATTTCTGTTTTCTCATAACGCAGCTCGCTTCACTGCAGGAGCTCTTAAAAGTTTAAGAGAGGCATCTAAATCAACACATTTGTAGATTCCCTAGTGCACGTAATAACACATGAGCCCTGCTATTGCTCTGAATGTTTTGTCTTACCTCCGTGTTAAAGTACTAGCAAAATTTATATACCTGTAAGATCATATCAAGCTGATAAAACTATCGCAAAAATCTTTAAAAAGATAGCAATAGATAATGTGAATTTTGCCTGATGCACTTTCTTTCTTACTCATGGAAATTTGTAAATGAAGGCAACTGAACATTGTATAGCATGAATTAAGAGTTTATAAGGAATCAAGGACATGCCAATGACCACTGGCTTATTTTGTGAATAAATTAAAAATCTATTTTCTCTCCTTTTTTTTTTTTTTTTTTTTTTGCACCTTGGTGATTGATATGGCTAAAAAAGAAAGACAGTAATAATGTTAGAAAACTGTTCACAAAGCAGCATACAGCAACATTCAGTTTTCTGGAGAATCGAAAATATGATTGTGATGGGTATGTGGTGATTTGAAATGACACGACTCGATTACATGGTAGCTCAATCCACTTGCTGCTAGGGCATGTTTCTCCTCGACTGCCCTTTTTTTTTTTTGTGGCCTTATTGCTTTAAAGAATCACATCCCCAAATTCATCCTTGGGAGCCAGCTGGTCTCACGTTCCATTCTTTGTTTTAGAAATTCTACTTTTCTTCTTATGTTTGTTTCATTGCCTTGTTATTATGGATTCTTTTATCTTTTTATCAAATCAGTCTCTTTTTTTGGCATTAGAGTAAGCCCCTGACTGAGAGAATACACACTGCAATCATCGCTTTTGCATGTCATGGTGGTGATACTTGTTAACATAACTACATTCTTAAATAATTGATAATCATCAGTTCCTTCCTAGCAGTGACACCCTGAAAGTTTCAAGATCATTTTGTCAGCTAGACGTCATAAGTACTGTATAATCCTAAATCTTATGCAATCTGTATTTATAACAGAGCCTTTTATCACTATCAGGACCTTTTTATTTGTACATTTGTAGAGACCTGGTCAGTACTGTTGGGCAATTGCACCTTTCAGAAATAACACTAAGAGAAAAAGGAGTCCCGATTAGCTCAGGCTCTTCAATTTAAGCATGATATTCCTTTAGTTCATCCATAATTGCTCATCTACCAGCCATATCTAGCAGTCCCTCAACAGTTGCACCTTAGCCATAAGAGCTACCTTCAGTGGCCTCTCCCAATGACCAGACATTGGCCCTTAGCCTAGAGTGTCTGATGTTGATCAAGGTAAAGCATCAGCATATGTTTAGGTTTTCATACCTTTGTAGCAATACAGGAATGTTCAAAGTAATTTATGCTTCTGTAGACAGCCATGAAGTTCAATTAATATTCATGACTAGCTGTCCTCTGCTGCTCCACCCATGTAGTAGTGAAACAGGACAAACTTTAAAAATAAAAAATGTAATTCTGGCCAAGCGGAAGAGAGGTACGCTCCAAAGTCAAATGTTGGCATTATATCTGATTGTGTTCAGTTCTGATGGGAGAGCATCCTCCATGTGGGGAGAAAAGCACATGGCCGTGATATCTCTGCCAATCAGCAGCTACCCTCTAAAACACATGGAGCTCTGATCTCTCTCTCAAAAACATCAAACATTACTCCTTAACAATGTGTAGATGATAATGTCTGTTGAACAAACAGGTATCGCTAGCTAAGCGGAGGCAAGGTGCACTCCAACACGTGGCGAGAGGTAGAGCGAGTCGAACAGAGGCTGGCATGTGAATGAGGAGGGCTCCATCATATATATATATATATATATATATATATATATCAGTGGCGGGCCGTCAGGGCCTGCAAGGCCTTCTCTGCTGGACTAAAAAAATATCTGAATCACAAACTGATGTTAATTACATTTTGTCCATGAATACTTATTAAATAATTCCAAATAGTCTGACCGCTTCCTTTCATAGCTTTTCCGATGGTTGTGCTGCGCCTGCTTCCAGACATGTATTTTCGTATTAAAGCATTTAACCAATCACATTTCAGTCATCATTTGTTGCCAGGCAGGGTCAAAGTCAAAGAAGTCTGCCCGGAGGCCTTCACAATCCGTTCTGCAGGCCCTCTAACACAAAATAAATGTCGATTAAACTGTTGCTTCAACCAATCAGATTTTGAGTTGGTTTCACTAGGGCCCTCTAGCAGGCGTACGGCAAAGTCACCGTATTCAGACCTGTTGATTGGATAGGATGGTGTAATAAAAAAATCTAAATGAGAGCATCATGGGGCAGCTGTACACATTGGTATGTTTAGCGGTGACCATTCCTGTGTCCACTGCTTCTGTCGAGCGGGCATTTTCAGCCCTAAAGCGAATTAAAACTTATGCCAGAAATACGACAGGGCAGGTTCGACTTTCAGCATTAGCTTCGATGGCGATAGAAAGGGACTTCGTGATGGAACTGAAGCGCACGGATAATCTGTACGACAGAGTAATTGAACTGTTTTTGAGGAAAGAGAGGAGGATGGATTTTGTTTACAAATAATCCAAATTTTTGGTGAGTAAAATGTTGCGATTTTCCTAAATAATATTGCAAGTTTATGAGTTATTATTGATGTTTTTTATGTGTGTCGCGGCTGTAGCTGCAGTAGAAAGGAACTTGTTCACCCCTGGTTTGTCTTTTCAATAAAGGCATTTATTGTGGCTACAGGAGTTATCTATCTGCGATGCAACGGCTCTTTATACTGTATTTCTGCATATTAAGATGGTTTTTATAACCATAAATTAGTTTTTGAGGGGAGGGTTGATTCAGACGGAGCACTACTGAAGGCCTAGGTGTGAAATGCACGGTCCGCCACTGATTATATATACTGTATACAGTATATCTATAGATGTCACTGTGGTCTGTGTATTCAAAAGGCTTTGCATTCCTGTTTATGAAATATTATTCTTTCTTGTACTATTTCAACATATTATCATTATGTTACATTGCTTGCTTTTCCATTTTATTATACATTCATGCCTTTTTCCATTATTATGCTGTATCAGTTTGTGAGAAAGTATTTTTTGGCTTTACCAGGAGAAACACTAAGAAAGTTGTTGTTTCTAGTTATTTTTGACTTGTTGGGGTTGGCTGCTACTTCAACACTGACTGCTTTAGTGTACAAAACAGTATTCTCTTAAATTTATAAAAAAAAAAAAGTGTTACCACACCTGGGTATTTGAGACTCGAGACTTACTGGAGCATTGCAACTGTTGACTTGCTCAGCCACAAGACTTGAAGTGAGGTTCTCTGCAACTTTCCACCTAATAAAAGTCTGCACACTACAACATCAAATGGAGACATTAATTACCAGAACGCTCAGAGAACCTCGGCTAAGTAATGTGTTCATCTCTTTTTGTCTTTAACTTCTCCTGGCAGATTCTGATGTAGATTACATGCTGAATGATTCTTTAATAGAACAGAAGTATAAACTTATTATTTGTGTCATGACTGTCATGTTGTGTTACTTTGTCACTGTTGTGGCTTTGAAGTGGCACTGTAAATGGAACAAGCTTTCCACAGTGAAGGGATTTAGCGCTACCTGCTGGACACAGCTTTGTAATGTCTGCATTAGCAAGTAAACAAGAAATTTGTGACCCTTTGTTCACCTGATGTTACTGTGGCACACTGCTGGGTTCCATCCCTAGCCTGGTTAATGCCTGTGCAGTTTCAGTGGTCCTTCCCTGTTTGTTCTTTTTTCTCTCTCTAGGTAGTCTACATTCCTCCCTCTTCCTCCTAAAGTTTATTACATGTAGATTAACTGGCAACTTTAAGCCAATTCTTATTTTTGTTGGTATGTCTATGCTCTGCATTCGGCATCCCATTTGAGAATGGTGTGTCGTTCAGTAATGCTGTTTGGATTGGATTTCGTATTCCATCACTCTAAAATTGATAATGTGGATTAACGGAAATGAGATACCAACACAAAATGAGGGGTATTATCTTTAAACCTTCCGAGTTTGCCTTAAGATAATGATGTGCATCATATCACCCATTCCTCCTTTTACTATATTTGCAATCACTGTTATTCATAAATGCAAGAAGAATGTCCTATAATAAAACAGGCTTGGAGCATGCCATTGTCACTGGCCTGTTCAGCACAAACAGACTGGAGAATACAAGAAAGCAACGATCTTAAGTAAGTTAGGCTCATTTGCATAACATGGTCAGGAGACACATCTGTTTCCACCAATCAGCATAGAGATAAACATCCTTAGCACACCCATGGCTTTTATATATCTAAAGGACCTAAAATAGTTGAACAGCCTACAAGTCTTAGGCACACTTCTATATCTAAAGAGGAACTTCCATCCATCCATTTTCCAACCCGCTGAATCAGAACACAGGGTCACGGGGATCTGCTGGAGCCAATCCCAGCCAACACAGGGCACAAGGCAGGAACCAATCCCGGGCAGGGTGCCAACCCACCGCAGGACACACACAAACACACCCACACACCAAGCACACACTAGGGCCAATTTAGAATCGCCAATCCACCTAACCTGCATGTCTTTGGACTGTGGGAGGAAACCGGAGCGCCCGGAGGAAACCCATGTAGACACGGGGAGAACATGCAAACTCCACGCAGGGAGGACCCGGGAAGTGAACCCAGGTCCCCAGGTCACCCACCTGCGAGGCAGCAGCGCTACCCACTGCGCCACCGTGCCGCCCCTAAAGAGGAACTTTCTATGTATAATTTTTATCATGAACAAAATAAAAATTAATTGTAATTATTTCATTGTTTCCTTGGCAATATGCTGGGTACAAATGGTACAGAATGTCTTAGTTGAACGGGCAGGCACAATCAGAAAAACTTTACAAATTCATACAGAAAGTTTTTCCCCAATAATTCCTCCCTTTAGATTCTTTTAAAACATCTAACTAATTAAAGTTTTGAACTAGATTTTCAACATCATCATGAGAGTCCCCAGATTCATCCTAAGCCTCAGTTCAAAAAAGATATCATGCCATTAGTTCAATCTTCTAGGGACATGAGCTAAAGAGTTAGTTGTTGTTTGACGGCATATCATAAAGTCTTACTGATGATTATAGCTTTGTTTCATCAGCCGTATGAATTTACAGTAACATGTCTTTTAACAGTAGACAGAGTTTTGAAAATTTTCAGGTAAAGAAGAGGTAAAGCATTTCTTAATAATGGTGCTGAAGAGTGTGCAAGTAAAAAGTATGTCTGCAGTAATCCTAAAGCTCACAAACTGATATTAAGTCAATGACTGGTGATGAGCAAAGGGGCAGACAATGGGGATCTCAGAACATTGTCTGGTGCGCGACTGAATTTAGTGGCAGGCTCCTGGGAAGCCATTAGGTAAGTTCAGGGTTTTAAAAAACTACTCTAGTGATGGCAGCACTGCAATGCCACATATTATTGTGCTGAAAAACCCTGTCTTTGATGGGACTCATGAAGGGGATCAGCATAGGTTTCATCGCCCTGTCAATCTACCATTGGGCAGTCAACGTATTCCCATTGATAACCATCTGAGATCTGCTGTCATACGTGTTACCTTTTCAAACCCTGATTTACTGTAGCCTTAAAACTTGAATGTTTAGAGTAAAGTCAGCAGATGACATCTAGTGGTGTTCTGCTTTGTAACACATAATGTTAGTAGGCAATGGGTTTTGTTATGCAGTCTGTCATTGCCATTAGACAAATGTGTTGCTTTTCCCTGCCTGTGTTCTTTCAGGGTGGTCATTTCCTAGGTGGCACATGTGTTCCACAGTGGAAGCCTTCTATTCATCACACCCTTTCGCATCTGAGATGGTCATATTACTGTCATGTATGCCGGTGAAGTGACCTCACTCAAAGTCTTGCAGTGGCTGATGTTGCCTGTCAGGACATGATGTGTTGTGGAAAATGATGTATAATGTTGATTATTCAATCAATTTGTATTAAGGATTGTTTTACAAATACTCTACACCAAGGAAGAGTCCCACCATAACTTGTTCTATGACTTAACCACCTCAACATGTGTATTAAGGTACAATAAGCATTTGCATGCCAAATGTCATGAAAATTAGGTTCCAGTTTTGTCTCCCATCCTGGTAATTGCTTATTTGAATCTCATCCACCCAATTCCAACCTTGGCTTGCTATTACTATCATGTTAGGTTTCCTGATTCTATCTGACTTTAAACTGCAGCTGCCCTGTGCAGTCACTACATAGTGAATGTCAATTTTAAGAAAGAAGAAAAATGGCATATAGGGGACATTGAGTTTCATTATAAACACACCAACCTCAATCGGTGTGGTATTCATAATAGTGATTGCAATATTCTTTCTAAGGCAGCACTTCTGTTTAAGTCCTGATATTACAAGAAAGGTCAGTTTTAAATATACCCTGGGCTGAAGGACTGCTGCTGTTGACCCTGAACTCAAATAAAGAGCCAGGGTATCAAAAGTATGAAAAATACAAAGGGTGTTTATTAAGGTAAAAATCAGAAAGACTTAATGCCAGAGAGCCTACCTATACTCTGTGACAAACAGAGGCACTGTCAACCCCTTGAACCCTCAGATCACTCGTCAGACACCAGGTAAAAGTCCAATAATTGAATTTATTATAATAATAATGTGCATAAAGCACCCTCTTTTCCACAATATTTAATAAATCAATAATCACAATCCTCCACTCCCAGACGCGTTGCCACCCTTCCACCCAGCTCAGCTCAACGTCTGGGATTTCTCACAGTCCTTTTATAGTCATTGACCCGGAAGTGTTTTGCCATCTCTGTCCATGTGACCTGGAACACTTCCAGGTCAGATAAAAATCCTTCTTTCTTCACCCCGGCAGCATATCGTTCCCCTTGTCCATGTGACTCGGACGTAATTCCGGGGCGTAAGGCAAATAGTCTTTATTCCTCCCTGCAGCACCTTCTAGCAGGCCCCAAGGTATCCAACAGGGCTGGGGATAAAAACTACATTGTCCAGGATTCCCTGCTGGCATTCGGGGCACCTCCATGCTGCAGGGAGGGCTCCACCTGCAGCCTGGGGGTATTGGCCATGATGAAAGGCCGCCCACATATCACAACTCTCAGTCCATTTAGCTACAACACTCCTCTAAAGCTCCCAGCTCACTTTCCACACTCCCGTCTCCCTCTCTAAATCCTGGCCTTTCTTCCTCCTTGCCTGTCCTCACCTAATGACTCCAAGCCTAATGCTTTTTTGGCCAAGAAGGTCTGTTATTCTCCAGCTAGAGACAACATCCTTAAGAATCACCCTGGCGTCCCAATTGGACCATTGACATACACATGGGGATCCGTGCCTGGTAGTCCTCCACAACACCTAGGTGAAGCCCAACCACACTGCATTTCACTGACTTGAAGGACACCCTAATACTGTAATAGGACTTCCCACTGCCTGGTTTGTAATGCTCCATAATCACCTAGTAGTGTCCCTTCATTGCTGTAAGTAGAGGGGCAACCCTTTTTTTAATTTACAATTTACATATACACACACACATATACAGTGCATCCGGAAAGTATTCACACTGCATCACTTTTTCCACATTTTGTTATGTTACAGCCTTATTCCAAAATGGATTAATTCATTTTTTTCCTCAGAATTCTGCACACAACACCCCATAATGACAATGTGAAAAAAGTTTACTTGAGGTTTTTGCAAATTTATTAAAAATAAAAAAACTGAGAAATCACATGTACATAAGTATTCACAGCCTTTGCTCAATACTTTGTCGATGCACCTTTGGCAGCAATTACAGCCTCAAGTCTTTTTGAATATGATGCCACAAGCTTGGCACACCTATCCTTGGCCAGTTTCGCCAGTTCCTCTTTGCAGCACCTCTCAAGCTCCAGCAGTTTGGATGGGAATGTCGGTGCACAGCCATTTTAAGATCTCTCCAGAGATGTTCAATTGGATTCAAGTCTGGGCTCTGGCTGGGCCACTCAAGGACATTCACAGAGTTGTCCTGAAGCCACTCCTTTGATATCTTGGCTGTGTGCTTAGCGTCGTTGTCCTGCTGAAAGATGCCCCAGTCTGAGGTCAAGAGCGCTCTGGAGCAGGTTTTCATCCAGGATGTCTCTGTACATTGCTGCAGTCATCTTTCTCTTTATCCTGACTAGTCTCCCAGTTCCTGCTGCTGAAAAACATCCCCACAGCATGATGCTGCTACCACCATGCTTCACTGTAGGGATGGTGCCAGGTTTCCCCCAAATGTGACGCCTGGCATTCACACCAAAGAGTTCAATCTTTGTCTCATCAGACCAGAGAATTTTCTTTCTCATGGCCTGAGAGTCCTTCAGGTGCCTTTTGGCAAACTCCAGGCGGGCTGCCATGTGCCTTTTACTAAGGAGTGGCTTCCGTCTGGCCACTCTACCATACAGGCCTGATTGGTGGATCGCTGCAGAGATGGTTGTCCTTCTGGAAGGTTCTCCTTTCTCTACAGAGGACCTCTGGAGCTCTGACAGAGTGACCATCGGGTTCTTGGTCACCTCCCTGGCTAAGGCCCTTCTCCCCCGATCGCTCAGTTTAGATTGGCGGCCAGCTCTAGGAAGAGTCCTGGTGGTTTAGGCTCTAGGAAGAGTCCGAATGATGGAGCCCACTGTGCTCATTGGGACCTTCAAAGCAGCAGAAATTTTTCTGTAACCTTCCCCAGATTTGTGCCTTGAGACAATCCTGTCTCGGAGGTCTACAGACAATTCCTTTGACTTCATGCTTGGTTTGTGCTCTGACATGAACTGTCAACTGTGGGACCTTATATAAACAGGTGTGTGCCTTTCCAAATCATGTCCAACCAACTGAATTTACCACAGGTGGACTCCAATTCAGCTGCAGAAACATCTCAAGGATGATCGGGGGAAACAGGATGCACCTCAGCTCAATTTCGAGCTTCATGGGAATGGCTGTGAATACTTATGTACATGTGCTTTCTCAATTTTTTTATTTTTAATAAATTTGCAAAAATCTCAAGTAAACTTTTTTCACATTGTCATTATGGGTTGTTGTGTGTAGAATTCTGAGGAAAAAAATGAATTTAATCCATTTTGGAATAAGGCTGTAACATAACAAAATGTGGAAAAAGTGATGCGCTGTGAATACTTTCTGGATGCACTGTACATAACATTCTCAAACCGGATCAAATTTGAGAGCATGCACTGATGCATCCACCACGATAAAACAATTTGCGATCCTGGTTGACAACTCCCCTAGGCAGACAGGCAGTCCAGTCCCACCCTCCGGAAATGACCCTCTATCTGCTTCAGCCAGGTGTTACGTGGGCATCCCCTTGGCCTAGTCCTGCAACTCGGGTCCTCAACAATGAGTATCACCCTCGGGGAAACGCGCCACATGGCCGTAGTGCTGTAACTAACGCTCCCTCACAATGCAGGTAATGTACCTCATTCGGGACTCCATCAGCAACCACTCATTCGACACAAAGTCAAACCAACGGTACCCAAGGATTTTCCAAAGAGACACAGTACCAAAGGGGTCCAATCTTTGTCTCAGGTCACTGGATAGCATCCATATCTCGCAACCATATAGCAAGACAAGAAGCACCAGGAATCTAAAGACTTGAACCTTCGTCCATTTGCATAGATATCAGGAGCGCCACACACCCCTTTCCAGCGACCTTATGACCCCCCATGCTCTCCTAATCCGTCTACTGACTTCATAGGAAGAGTCACTAGAGACATGAATGTTACTGCCAAGGTAAGTAAACCTCTTGACAAGGTCTACACTCTCTCCACAAACAGACACACTGCTGATGGTTGTGCCCAAGAGGTCATTAAAGGCTGCGATCTTGGTTTTTATCTAGGACACTCGCAAGCCCGGACACTCAGACTTCTCACTCAGTCTCTCAAGCGCCCCGATCAGAGCCTCCATTAACTCTGCGAAGATCAGAGCATCATCAGCAAAGTCAAGATCAGTGATTCTCTCTTCACCAACAGATACCTCATAGCCACTGGACCCCACGGCCCTGCCCAAAACCCAAACCATGCAAGTATTGAACAGAGTAGGAGCAAGAACACACCCCTGACGAACCCCAGAATCAACTGGGAAAAACGCAGAGGTCCTGCCTCCACTCTGTACAGCACTCTTGGTGCTAGTGTAAATGCCGGCTATGATATCCAGCAACTTTCAGCAAGTCTCAGAATGTCCGACAGGGCAGCTCGATTAACTGAGTTGAATGCTTTATGAAAATTGACAAAGGCTACAAAGAAACTCTGCTGATATTCACGTTTGTGCTTGATGAGAACTCTCAGTGCCAGAATGTGGTCGATGGTAGACTTCTTGGACATAAAACCAGACTGCTCTGGTTGCTGGTAGGTGAACAAGGATCCTAGTAAGGAGGACCCTAGCAAGGACCTTACCTGGCAGCGAGAGCAGTGTTATACCTCTGTAGTTATCGCAATCCGGCCTCAAGAACCGTAGACCCAGAGATGTCCAACATCCTAGCTGGAGGATCAGCTTTAAACACCTGCTCAAAGTACCCAACCCAGCGTGTTACAACTGCAGTGTCATCCCTAAGGACCGTTCCATCACCCGCCCTCACTGCGACTCTCCGAGGAACAGATTCAACAGTGCAAATCTGGAAACAAACCTGGAAAAGGCGCCAATCCATTGCACACACACACACTCTTACATGGTATGAATTAAAGAACATTGAAATCTTTGAAATGAAAACTAAAGTGCCAAGAGAAAAATCCACACAGTGACAGGGAGATCATGCAGAGTCCTCACAGACACAGACAGATTCAAGCCCATGAGCCTCCAGATCTAAGAGTCATTATGCTAACCACTGTGCCACCTAAGAAATGTATCATCATTAAAAAAAAACACACAGCCAGTGTAACAGAAGATCTCTGACACTGAGATCATATATTTTTTTTTTAATAGAGAGAACATTGTGGCCTCTGAGAGTCTCGTAGCCATTCTTTGAGCAGGAAACTGACAAGCTGTAATAGGCTGAATGGCGTGTGCTTGTCAAAGGTGTTTCATCGGTGCTTCAGCAATCTTGTTACTCTTTGCAAAGCCAAGAGAATTCACATTAAGTGATTTCCTTTTTCTTGTTTATAAAACAAACAAGGGCAGATACAATGTTCTTATACGACCTCCGGCTTCAGATGGGTACAATACCGCAAAGAACATACTGTAGTCTGAACAAATCTTTCTTTCCCAGAAGCAGGACAACTGTCAAAGTTAATAGGACAATGAGGTTAAGTGATGAGATTCAGTCAGGATCCATTAAGAATATGGAGCAGAAGGGAAAAAATAGCTCTGAGCCAAGAGGAGCAGGAAAGACAAATTCACAATGATTAAGTAAAACTGAGCGTCTCTCCTTATTTAACAATGGTGTTTAGCCGAGTTAGCTGATGATGGCACTGCCATTTCTGTTCTTTTCAGCTATAATAGAATGCATTAAAGTATAACAAGTGACATTTTAAGTATACACCTTCCATTTTTAAGTCATGTTAGGAAATGGAGCAGACAGATAGCACAAAAGACTGCCTAAACTTCATTAATTTTTCAATTTCTTTATGCAACTTAACTCAATTGTTGATATATTTAAAATACAAACCAATTACAGGCCTGTCACCACTCCTTATTAGATTCGAGGGTTTTTCCTTTTTTTTTTCCCTCCTCCCAATTTGCCCCTCAAAATTCCAAATCAAGGCTCTCTATTTATTTCAATTACAGTTTCAGCCTGGGCTTTGCTCTGTGACTCTCAAGATTGTTCGCCATTTGAGGTTGGCAGGTTTGTAATTTCCAGATGCACAATTGCCTAATTAACCTTGTTTGCACTCAATTAAACTTACAGTTAAATACATTACATTTTTGGTAACACTTGAATCAGCAATCTAAATATTCTTAATTACATCACTTAGTAGCAAATCTAAGGTCCCTGTGTGTTTTACCGATGCCCAGCAATGATCAGAAAAGACAAAAAAGAAGCAAATTAAAAAGTGGCTTTCATTGTCGAAGTCACAAGAGAAACAGCAATGCAAGACACTCGTTCATTCATTCATTTTCCAAACACGTTTATTTCTATACAGGCTTGCAGGAGCCATAACAAGATATTCAAGTCGGGGACAAAGCAAATAAAAAGTGAGATGGCACAGTGGCAGAGAGGTTAAAGATGTTGTCTCAGGATTCAATCTGCATCCCAACCTCCTTCAGTGTTGGTGTCGGAATGTCCTCTCCATGTCTTTGTGGGTTTTCCTTACATATCTCAAAGACTAATGTGTGAGGCTAACTGGCTATGGATGTGAGTGTGTCTTCCAGTGAGCTGGACCCCCCATGCAACTGGGATAGGCTCTGCCGTCTCTCCAAACTCAAAATGGAGGTACTGTTACATGTGTTAGCTTTAATTTTCATAAATTTCCTGCAAGCAGTTCAGCCTCCCAAGTCCAAATGTCATATAGGTAAATGTACTATGTTCACCAGAGCTCTCGTTGTGGGTGGGCTTCAGGAAGCAGAGGCCACCCAATCAGATTGTAGTTATGGTACAGCCAGGGTTATTGTCATGGCTGAAGTTAATTTTGTATTTATTCAGTCATTTGGTGGTTATTATTATTATTATTATTACTACTAGGGGGCTCTGCCCCCTGCTCGCTTTGCTCGCCAACCCCTGTGCGGGCCCTACACGCTAGTCATTTCCCGGATCTGCAACTTGCGACGAATCGTGCTGTGCTTTTGGATAAACACGAATATCAACTCTGTCTTTGATATCTCTGTCTTTCAAAACTATTGTCGCTGATTATTCATTACATGTTGGTTTATTATATATGCGAGTGTGATCTTTCAGATTCATATTGAAATCCAAGAAAACTTCTTTGTCCATGTTTTTCAGATAAATTTTGTGTAAAGTGCAATACTTTTGGACGTATGGATTTGTATCCATTATTGGCTGTAGAATTTCTAATAAGTCCGATCGTTTAACTCTTTCGATTCTATGTTGCATCGCTTCTCTGTGATCATAAATACAAACCTGACCGAATTGTGGTTTCTTTTAAATTAAACTTGTAGTAGCTCTGTCCATATATTTTATCTCTTTTCACTGTTCTGTTATTTCACCGAGTAATAATTTCCGTTTGTTTGTGCTAATGCGATCTTTACTATCAGTTTTTTGAGACTTTTGAATTTTAGTACTTTCATAATCTCTAACCTGCTCTGCATGTGTATCGCACCAATGTTTTTGAACCTCTTTACGACGTTCTACTTTGTCTTCTTCTACTGTTTGTCTTTTATTTCTGCCCCCGCTTGGAACTGTTAGGTTTTCAGGTCATCTCTTGGCAGGACATGAAATTATCTCTCTGAAAATGTCTCGTCTCGTCTCTCTGAAAAAGTGTCGTCTCATCCCAAGATTTTTTCATATAATAGATTATTTCAATATAATTTTCAACATTGTGTTTTAATTCCACTTTGTTTTTGTTTTTTCTGTGTTCTGTTTATTTGATTTTGTGTTTCATAATTACTGAGCACTGTTGTATTATGCTTTAACTGTCCTGTCTCCTGTATGTAAAGCCCAAGGAGGCAAGGCCACCTGATTATGCAGCTGGGGGACTGCCTCAGATAATATTGAAAGATTTTTTAACAGAAATATATCAAAGTACTGACTCTATCATGCTGATCATCTAGGAAGACTCTCTGTGGCAATAGTCAAAACAAGATGGCTACTGCTAATGATTGGAAATAATAATAATAATTAATAACTTTGTGAACTCAGAAAAAAAAATACTCACAAGTTAAAAACATAAGGTAAGTCAAGAATCATGACCCTGCTTTACTTACAGCAGATTCAGCTCTGCTAGTTTTGATTCCTGTTTTGAGTTCAATGATTCTGGTTTGGATTTTCTAGCTTTGACCTCAGCATCATATTGATTTGGATTTATGTGCTTCAGGTTCTAGCCATTAGGGCAAAACCTATTTGTTTTCTTTTATTCCTGTATCAGTCTAATAAATATTTAAAATATTCAAGGAACTTAGTTCATTTACCCAGGCGTTTTTATGTTCCCCCACTCTGTCTTCTTGATATTTGTGAATAGTGCTGGGCGGTATACCGGTTCATACCGAAAACCATTTTTTATTTTTTTTATGATATGGATTTTTCTTATACCGCAACACCGGTTTAAATTGCCTAAACAACGTTCGGAACGTGGCGCAGCGGGAAACTGTTCAAGTGGGGACCTTTTTCGCTGCTACACCGCTAAACACAGATTTGTTGCACTAGGGCTCTTTTTCACTGCTACACCATCAAATAGTGGGCGGTAGCATAGGTATGCCGCGCGGTGAAAATGGACAGAGAGCCGAAAAAAATGAGTCACGTCTGTCGCCTGGAGATGCTTTAGTTTTAAAAGGTCAGATGTGTAAATACTGTTTCTATACTACTGGATAATACTGCAAGCCAAGTTGTACTTGTTTTATTTGTTTTCAATACAGTGTAATGTACCTGGGTACTGTGTAATATTGTGACGACATGTTGACTTTATTCTCGTACTTTGTCATTAAAGTAGAACATCGTAAACTAAACTTCATCGTAAAATGAATATTCAATTTACTAGATTTTCTCACACCCCCGTCATAAGTTATATAGCACATTAAATGCTTTGCGTTAAGTGTTCCCCGAGCTTCTTAAACTGACTTCCTCTGCACTAAGAGGAGGCACCGGCACCGGCAGCGATCGCCGCACAGAATCCATTCACATGATATTCATGCTCTCTGAACATTTAGAATGCCAAGATAAATACTTGATATAAATAAATACTTGATATAAATTCTAAATTTTCAGCGAGCAGGAATATCATACAGTGAATGGATTCTGTATGGTGATCGCTGTCTCCTCTTAGTGTGGAGGAAGTCAGTTTAAGAAGCGTAGTGATTAACAACTGGGTCGGGGAACACAACACAAAGCATTTAATGTGCTACATTAACTTATGACGGGGTTTCAGAAAATGTAGTAAATTAAACAATGATTTTAGGATGAAGTTTAGTTTACGACATTCTACTTTAATTATAAAGTAAACTATGAGAATAGAGTGGAAATGTCGACTTTATTCTCGACGTATAGTTTTTTTTTTTTCTTCCCTGTGTCCGTATTTTTTTTTCTTCACTGTGGCCCTAATACAATTCCGTAGGGCTATACCACAAATACAATTATAAATGCAAGTTGCAGTTGTATTATTTATGTATATAGCTTAGCTTGAAGCAAGGTCCATATTAATGCAGTTTGCCTAAATGATAGTGCAGTTGGTAAAGATGTCATCACCAAGATTGCACTTGTTTTATTTTATTTTAATTTGGTGAATACTGTGTAATGCACCTGGGCTTTTGAAACCTTGAAGTAATAGTGCAACTATCAGTAATAATACAATTATTTTTTTTATTGTTATTATTTATTAGTTTAAATGTTATGCAGTTTAATGATGGTAAAGTTGTTTGAAAAGTCACTTTAACGTGTCAGTGGACAGAGATTGTTAACATTAACAGAAAGTGTAGTTGTTTTACAAAAAATATTTATTTATTCCTTTTCTAAGACATGTTCAGTGCAATACAACTTTTGACAAGCACTTCTGGATATTTTCCTAAGTCTAAATGCCTCTTTGGGTGGTTGAAAATATGTTGTCAAAATTATAATTTACGTTTTTGCAAAATTTGTTAAATAAAAAGGTTCTATATTTTGACTGCATCTGTCATGCAATGTGATTTCCTTCTGTTCATTAGTGCCACCCCCTTGAAAACTATCACTTTATGGGGCCATGCAAACCTGTATTAATACTTGTGTGCACATTAAAAAAATTTTTTTGTACAATGTACAATGCTCTTGACAGTGGAATAGGTTATTCTTAGCCAGTAATTGCAATGGAAAATGTGTTTAACATCCACTCATGCATGGGAAAAAAATACCGTCAAATACCGTGAAACCGGAATAATTTAGAAAAATACCGTGATATAGAATTTTGGTCATACCGCCCACCCCTATGTGTGAACATTTTGAAATCCCTTGAACTTTTAAGGCCTCAGCTGGCAAGAAAGCCTGCCCTTCCAGTTTGGGGCTAGGCAGCCTGGGGAGTGAGGCTTATCCAGTAAGGACAGGTCTGAGCTTTTGTATGGTTCATTTTAGGAATGCTTCCATTTTTGAGATTTTGTGTGAGAGGATCACTGCTAGACTAGTCCACTAATGATTTCATTTTAATTTTTTCCATGACAGATATTGTGTATATGCCTATGCATCCATCCATTCATTGTCCAACCCGCTATATCCCAACTACAGAGTCACGGGGGTCTGCTGGAGCCAATCCCAGCCAACACAGGGCGAAAGGCAGGAAACAAACCCTGGGCAGGGTGCCAGCCCACCGCAAGGCGCACACACACACACACACACACACACACACCAAGCACACACTAGGGACAATTTAGGATCGCCAATGCACCTAACCTGCATGTCTTTGGACTGTGGGAGGAAACCGGAGCACCCGGAGGAAACCCACGCAGACACGGGGAGAACATGCAAACTCCACACAGGGAGGACCTGGGAAGCGAACCCAGGTCTCCTTACTGCGAGGCAGCAGCACTACCACTGTGCCACCGTGCCACCCCGCATTTCCAAAGAATTAAATAGATAATGTTTTGACAGACAGGCACCCTCCTCATGAGTATAATTATATTTCATAAACACTTAGGTTAGTCAGTGCTGGTGGTTATGCAAAATTAAAATAGGCAGGAGCTTATGTATGTGTGTAGATTATTGATAATCATAATGCAGACAATATCATTTAAAAATCTGGATATTGTATTGTAAAGAATAGATATAAGAAAATGGTTGAACTGGAACCACCACCATTTTAATTACAAACAAGAGTCAAAAGGACTCCGTGTAGGAAACCCACCAGGATGGTGGCAGCTAATAATTGGTTGGAAGATAAGGAAGAACATTTTAGTTAAAGTTTCAAATGAAAAAAAATTACAAACAAAAATTATGCTTTATTTATGCACAGTGAGAGAGCTCCACATGCAGTGAGTTATTTTTTCACTGCATTCCCCCTGCACTTTGCTCCATCTCAGTTTTCATGTTGCCTGTTCTGCCCCTGCTATGCATAACTTGTAAAGTTTGACAGATCGCTACACAAGGTGACACAAAATGAAGTCAGTTGCTGAAATGAAACAAACAGACGTTACTTGTACAGTGTATATTGCATCACAACCATTGTGAAACCGAAATAAATATACTTACATTAAAATGAGCCTAAAGCAATATTATAAATAAAACACAATCACTACTACAGATAAATTTAAAGTGTAAATCTAAGAAACTAACACCTGACATTAGGTATGAATTTGATGTTGCTACAATATCAGAAACATGAAGTGCAAAGACATTGATATATATAAGAAACATTCCAATATTATTAATAATACTCTCAAACTATTAAATAAATCCTATAAACAATAAATAAACTTATAAGCAACACTTTTCAAGGCTCAAAGTAAGCAGACAGAAAGAAATTGCATTGCTACAGCCACCAGATGTAAGTCTGAATGTTCACTCTAAGTGTCTGCCACAAACTGACCAATCGGATAAAACAAGCTCTCAATGAACACCGAGAGTAAGTGCTTTACTTTTCCAGCAGATGCGCTAGAATGCCATGACACAGGACATACATACTTAAGAAATTTGACGCCTGAGAGGAGACCATTCAGTCCATCAAGCCCATTTGATTAGCTAATAACTAAGCTCTCCCTATGCTGTCTGCCTTGGCGTTACTCCAGTCTGATGTTTGGTGTTGGTTGATATAGTCTGGAGAATTTTATTTTTTTGATCATGTTTTTATATTATGCATACTACCTCTGCTGAGGTGTTCAAAACTTTAAATTGTTTTTTTGGCTGATTGCATTTTTATTTTGGCGCCCTGGGTTTAATACTGCTCTTTGGTTAAGTCAGTTTTGACATCTGAGTGAGAAGTCTGTTCAGTCCATGTTAGTTCATTTGATATGAACCCAGCTCATCTTGCAAACCATCTCTTCAGTCTATTGCCCTGCTAGTTAGTGCATCAACATTACTGCCATTCATTTAATTTTTTTTTTTTTTTTGACATCAAGTTGCTCTCAGAACCAAGACCAGGATTACTTTGATTTTATTTTGGAAATTCATGCTGACTAATGTCCACCCACCCAAATACCATCTGCTTTGAGCAATGGGTCTCAAGCTTACATGGTGGCAATTGTAACATTCTGCAGTCTGTTATTTTTGTTTTTTGTTTTTAATTTTGAAATAACTCATATATTGTTGTTGAAGAAAGATTCACGGATCTTGACTTTGCTGACGATGCTGTGATCTTCGCAGAGTCAATGGAGGCTCTGATCGGGCCGCTCAAGAGACTGAGCGAGGAGTCTGAGTGTCTGGGCTTGCAAGTGTCCTGGATACAAACCAAGATCCAGGCCTTTAATGACCTCTTGGGCACAGCCATCAGCAGTGTGTCTGTTTGCGGAGAGAGTGTTGACCTTGTCGAGAGGTTTACTTACCTTGGCAGTGACATTCATGTCTCTGGTGACTCTTCCTATGAAGTCAGTAGACGGATTGGGAGAGCATGGGGGGTCATGAGGTCACTGGAAAGGAGTGTGTGGCACTCCCAATATCTATGCAAAAGAACAAAGGTCCAAGTCTTTAGAGTCCTGGTGCTTCCTCTCTCGCTATATGGTTGCGAGACATGGACGCTATCCAGTGACCTGAGACGAAGACTGGACTCCTTTGGTACTGTGACTCTCCGGAAAATCCATGGAGTCCCGAATGAGGCACATTACCTGCATTGTGAGGGAGCGTCAGTTATAGCACTACGGCCATAATAATAATAATTCATTACATTTATATAGCGCTTTTCTCAGTACTCAAAGCACTATCCACACAGGGAGGAACCGGGAAGCGAACCCACAACCTTCCACAGTCTCCTTACTGCAAAGCAGCAGCACTACCACTGCGCCACCTGTGGCGCATTTCCCCGAGGGTGATTCGGCTAGTAAGATCCTCATTGTTGAGGATCTGAGTGGCTGGATCAGGCCAAGGGGTTGCCCACATAACACCTGGCTGCGGCAGATAGAGGGTCATTTCCGGAGGGTGGGACTGGACCGCGTGTCTGCCTGAGGGGTTGCAAACTGGGATCCTGAGTTGTTTCGTTGTGTAGTGGGTACGGCAACGCAATGTACCAGTACATGTTCCCCGACCTGACCTGACCTGACCTGCTGTGCATTAAAGTACCTTCATATTATTTTCTTGGATTACCACCCTAACCACTCTGTGAATGACTATTTGAATATAGATGACTCCAATAATCCAATGGCTTGATCTGTTCTAAAAGCAACTGACTTCACCATCTTTAGTCCACTGTAATTTTCTTTGGCAACTGAGATCAAAAGCATTGACTCTCTTTCACTCTAGGTTGGACAAACTTCTAGAGTTCTACACTTCTAGTGGTAAAATCCATATTTTACGTACTGTATTTAACTAACGATATCACCTGAATGTTGCTAGATGTGTTTTATCTGTCCACATTTATTTTGCCTCTTTTTCTTCATACCTCCTGAACTCCTAATTTGCATCCTTCATGCCAAAAGCTCCTATTTTAGCTTTAACAATGCCATTAATAAATGGCCAGCTTTAGAATGTCAACAGTAGGTTTGTGGAATCAGTCTTTTCACCATCCAAGAGCACAGTGAAGGTTTGTTACTGTACATTTGGGGTTCACATATAAGAATCGTAGCACACACATTATAAACTGAACTGAGCAATTGTGTTTTGTTACATTTTCAACTTCAAGATGATTTGAGTTTTCAGACTAAAACAGAAAATGGAATAACCAAAACTTGTCTCCCAAAGCAGTCATGACTTGCCCCCAGAGAGACATTTGCTAAAGCCACAACCCTCCGTCTTAGTCTGTCAAGCAAAAGGAGACCCTTTTCCCTAGTGACCAGTTGGGCTTCTGGCTGTAAGGGCATCTTCTTTTTGTAGTGGGTTCTCTCAATTTCAGCCTCGACGCATGATAAGAAAGAAAGAGTATCCACTGGATGGTCCAAAACCTTTCCAAAGGAAGGCAGCCATATTTGGGTTTACCGTTTTCTTTTGGTTGAGTTCTTCTCATCACTCACCTGACCTCCTCTCCAGTTGATTTGTTGTGTGTTTAGAGTTGAAGTACATCATAAAGTCCTGCAGTAAGTAGAGCTGTTTGTGACAGTCTAGTGAGAGATGGCATTCAATCAAAATCATAGATATTGTGCATTCTTGATGTTCTGATCAAAATATGACAAGGCCTTCAAAAAGATACTAAGGAAGCAGGCCAGAGATCTGTCTTGTTCCTTCTGGCAGAGGAAACCTTAACTTTAGTCAGGCCCAGGGGCAACCTGCTGGCTTAAGGTGGAGCAGGCCCCAGTAATAGGAAGCTGGCAAACCAACTTAGTAAAGTCCACAAAATATCACAAAAAGCCCAACAAGTGGAAGGGGGACTGTGAAACCTCTGTTTAACTGTAAAAAGATGACCAAAAATATTTATTACTAAAAAGATTTATTTTTGAAAAGCACTGTTATTTATTTATTTATTTATAAAGCACTTTAAAAACAACCTCAAGGCTGACCAAAGTGCTGTACAAAGAAAAACAACACATAAACACATAAGAACTGAAGAGATTCTTAATAGAAAGTATAAAAAGTATACAAATAGCCAACATATTATACAGGGTTAAAAGCCAGAGAGTAAAAATGTGTTTTTAAATAGGATTTAAAGGCAGCTAGTGAAGGAGCCTGCCTAACGTGCAACGGCAAATCGTTCCAGAGTTTTGGGGCTGCAACTGAAAAAGCTCGATCACCTCGGAGTTTGCATTGTGCCTTGGGAACGCGTAAAAGCATCTGGTCTGCTGACCTGAGAGACCGAGACGGTACATAAGGGTGCAGCAGTTCCAACAAATAAAGAGGGGCACACCCATTAAGAGATTTAAAAACAAATACAACGATCTTAAAATGGATTCAAAAACGAATTGGAAGCCAGTGGAGGGAAGCCAAAATCGGGGTAACATGCTCATGCTTTCTTGTGCCAGTTAAAAATCGAGCAGCAGCGTTTTGCACCAGCTGTAGGCGAGCCATGGAGGCCTGGCTAATTCCAAAAAGAAGCGCATTGCAGTAATCTAGACTAGATGTTATAAAAGTATGTATCACTGTTTCAAGGTTGCGCTTACACAACACAGGCTTGATTTTTGACAGCCGTCTCAACTGGAAAAAGCAAGATTTTACCATTGCGTTCACATGGCTATCAAGTTTAAAAGTGGAGTCCATTTTTACACCTAAATTTGTGATCATGGATTTCTCAAATTGAGCCACAGTGGAAAGGTCAATGCAGGGGGTCCTGCTGGTGCTATTGGGCCTAAATAGCATGACTTCGGTTTGGTTCTCATTAAAATTTAGAAAATTTAGTGCCATCCAACTCCTTATGTCAGTAAGGCAATCAAGCAGGGGCTGGACAGAACATGGACCTTGGCGCTTCAGTGGGAAATACACCTGACAATCATCTGCATAAAGATGAAAGGAAATACCGTGTTTCTGAAAAATAGCACCGAGTGGCAGCAGGTACAAGGAGAACAGAAGAGGTCCCAGGATGGAGCCCTGTGGTACCCCCCAGGGGAGGGCAACAGAGGTGGAAGTAAAATCATCAATACTGACACAAAAACTTCTATCTGAAAGATAGGACCTAAACCATTGGAGAGCTGAACCTGTGATGCCCACCCACTGCTCCAGCCTAGAGATGAGGATCTCATGGTCTATCGTGTCAAATGCAGCTGTTAAATCCAAAAGCATAAGTAGTACACAGTCACCAGAGTCCACTGTCAAAAGAATATCATTAAAAACCCTTAACAGAGAGGACTCAGTGCTGTGGTGAGTTTTAAACCCAGACTGGAACACTTCCAGAATTGCATGTTTGTCCAGAAAGGACTTCAGTTGGGTATAGATGACTTTCCAAGAGTTTGGACAAAAAAGGTAGCTTGGAAATAGGCCTGAAGTTAGACATAACAGAGTGGTCCAGACCCGTTTTTTTCAGCAGTGGGTGCACGACAGCATATTTAAAATTTTTAGGCACCACACTAGAGGTTAAACTACTATTAATAATAGTAAGAATAGAAGGACCCAAGGTAGAAAAGACTTCCTTAAAAAGTCGAGGAGGAACAACATCAAGAGGGGAGCCAGATGGCTTCATACTGAAAACCAGCTGCTTTAAAAAGGACAAAGTGACAGGCTCGAAGTGGTCAAACACAGCCAAACTGGGTATTAAAATGGATGGATCATGAGAAGGTGGTGAAATGAGGGCCCTAACAACAAACAACAAACAAGGCCTCAATAAAATCACCAAAAGCACCTATAGGACTTCCTTAAAAATTGGCAATCTAGAAGAAAATAATATCCCAATATATAATCCATGGAGTGCAGTCAAAAGTGAGAGCACTAAGGTCAAATTCCAGTAACCATACAACAAAATAAATGCAAGACCTAAAGGAGACCTAACCAAGTCCAAGCTATGACAATGTATCCAGTTGAACAGCCTGTCTCCAGTCTTTATAGGATCAAGGACAGTTTCTAGAAGGACATGTAGCTCCACCTCTTGGGGAACCACCCACAAAATTTAAGAAACATAACAGAACACATACTTCCACTTGTATATATATGGTGAACATTAAATAACCATTATAAACATACAAAAAGCACTTTAAGTTTAACAGAAGACACATAAAAAGAATCATAAACAGGGTCACACACACACGTGTGCATGGGAGGCAGCTAGAAGGACCAAAAGAAGGTAATTCCATGCCAGGCAAGGGGGTGGTGGGGTGCAATAACCCTTTCTTTTTTATCCCTACAGACCAAACATGGGAAGTTCTGCCTGGGACTGCTGACATCACTTCTGGTTCCGGGCCTGCTGACTTCACTTCCCCTGACCTGACTTAAAACCCAGCCAACTTCCTTCTGTGAATCAGTTCTGTTTTGGATTCAATCTGTAGACTACTGTGCATACAATTTTGACTTTTGCAGCTGTTATTCAAGTATACGGGAGCCTGCCCCAAACCTTTTTATGTGTCAAGGTGTATTATTTATACACTGGTGTAGTCGGCAGGATTTTTACCTCCTTATGGAACTAGAAGTAGAACCAGAAGAAAGCATTGACACGCAACAATCAAGACCTTCCACCTCTAAGGGACCAGGTGGGAGAGTACTGTTCCCAAGTTGCCAGGTTGGAGACAGTTGCTGTGGGTAGGGGAACCTGGGGTGAACTTTGACCCAGGTGTTGGGTCTAGACCACTGGGCATGTGGAAGAGGGGCCAATGGACCAGAGCCAGGCTTGGAGGGGAACACAACAGGGACTTATTATGTGCTCCTGAGAAAAGGGACCGCTCAACTGAACCACACAAAGGAAAAATCCTTTGATAAAGGTAGGGGTGCCCTGAGCCAGCAGGCGAGGAAAATATTTCAATGGAAATTTAACCCAAACTTGCCAGCTTCTCCCCAGGGATTCAGTTTGTGGGCAAAAATTGGGTGTTGGCTAAGGCCAGATCAAAATAAATGCTCCACACTCTCCCCGATGATCTCGCCCAGCTGACCTGGCAACATCCAATTAAGAACATGAACTCTACAGGAGGACTACAAGTGGAAACCTACTCAGGAAACCCAGAATAGGACCTGTGTGAACCCGGACATACCTGTGTTCCTACACCGGAGCCCCGTCGCCACCCTGCGGAGCAAACTCTGGGGACTCCTGATATGTGGCGGCAGTTTCCTCGCGGAGACACAAAGAGAAGGGCGGTGTGCTCTGCCTAATCCTCTGGCCTTCCCACATACAGGAGTGGTAGTAGTAAATAGTTGGACAGCCTCTGGACAGCCCCATTCACTCTTCGCTCATAAATTAGACCACCTACCCACGACTGGACTGGAAACAGTTATCTTGTCTATCCCAGAGGTAGTGAGTGAGAAACTCAGATGAACCTCCTTGATTGTGTATGACATAGTGACAGAACCCAGGGTGATAGTCCGAGAACATTAATTCCGTCTTCCAGAAGCAAAAAGAACAGAAGTGGAGCTAGAGATTAAGCTTATGCTGGAACTAGGCGTGACAGAGGAGAGTCATAGTCCCTGGTCAAGTCCTATTGTCTTGGTCGCTAAGCCTGATGGGAGTTGAAGGTTTTGTAATGACTGCCATCGGCATAACCATGTCTCACAATTCAACGTATATACAATGCCGCAAAATAAATGCTCCACGCTCTCCCCGATGATCTCGCCCAGCTGACCTGGCAACATCCAATTAAGAACATGGACTCTACAGGAGGACTACAAGTGGAAACCTACTCAGGAAACCCAGAATAGGACCTGTGTGAACCCTGACATACCTGTGTTCCTACACCGGAGCCCCGTCGCCACCCTGCGGAGCAAACTCTGGGGACTCCTGATATGTGGCGGCAGTTTCCTCGCAGAGACACAAAGAGAAGGGCGGTGTGCTCTGCCTAATCCTCTGGCCTTCCCACATGCAGGAGTGGTAGTAGTAAATAGACACAAAGTACCAGCCCTTATGGATTCCGGCTGTAACATTTCCATTGTTGCTCGCTGTTTGGTGTTACCACTACAATGGCTTAAAGTTAAGACCAGTCTAACCTGTGTACACGGGGACATCTGTCAGTATAGGTCCACCTCCTGCTATATCAGCTATGAGGAGACTGTAAAGAAGCTGATGGTAGTGGTTCTAAAAAAACCTCAGTTCCCAATGATACTGTGTAGAGATTGGTCAGACAGTAAAAGCTGTTTAACAATAATCACTCCTAAACAGACATTGGATCTAGCCATGGATGCCAAGATCGTGTTCCCATCTGCCTCCACACCATGATCACAGCCGGAGGAGAGAAGGAGTTCGGCCTCCAACAGTGACGTGGCCACTCCCGAAATATTGAGCAGTGATACATCATCTCCAGCTGCCGCGGCACCTGGGAAGAAACCACTCCCCTTGAGGTTGCCTCTAATCCTCTCATACAACTACACTTTCAATTTAGGCTGACTCCGGCCTCTATTAAAAGGGAGCAATGGAATGATGACTCCCTTAGATTTGCAAAGAGTGCAGCTGTTCTGGTAAATGGCCATCACATTCAGAATCCTATGCCACAGGGCCCTCACTTTATGTTAAACAATGAACTTCTTTATTGGGTAGCTGAACACAAGGGGGAGGTATGGACCCTGCTGTTAGTTCCATGGACTTACCAACGACAAGTCTGTGAACCTGCACAAAATTACCTCCTGGGAGGCCACCTGGGCACCAAAAAAACTCTTGAGCATATTAAGCTCCGTTTTTATTGGCCAGGAATCAACAAGGAGGTCCGCCACTTTTGCATGTCCTGTCCAGAATGTCAACTGCGGCAGACTCCTAGCAGGGACCACGCTCCTTTAGTTTCCATACCCCTTATTGATGTCCCGTTTGAACGTATCGGGGTTGACCTTGTGGGACCCCTAGAGCCAGTGGACATAAATATATAACGGTCCTGGTAGATTATGCTACCCGATACCCTGGAGCTGTTCCATTTCGCTCAGCTACATCTAAAGTTATCGCATAGGAATTGGTAGGGGTCTTCTCACGAGCCGGTATCCCTAAAGAAATCCTAACCGATCAGGGGACGCCCTTTACCTTAGAGACTTTCAGGGAAACGGCCAAATTACTTAAGAGCAAACATTTAAAGACCTCGGCATATCATTCTCAAACCAATGGTCTAGACACTCAAACAAATGGTATGCAAGATGGTCAGTAAGGCTGGAAGGAACTGGGATCAGCTCCTCCCCCTCATTCTTTTTGCAAACAGGGAAGTCCCACCCTTTGAGTTGTTATATGGACAACAACCACAGGGCATATTATATATTCTAAAGAAAGGTTGGGATGAAGAGGCCCTTCCTTCAACAAATATATTAGAGTATATCACACAGTTACACAACAGATTCGCTAAAATTTGACCTATCATCAAATCTCACCTGGAAAAAGTGCAAGCAGCTCAGGACTGTTGCTCTGACCATGGCACGTCTCTGCGGGAGTTCTACCTGGGAGATTGGGTCATGATACTCATTCCTACCTCCTGCTGGCACATTGGCAAGGCCCTTATAAAGTTAAGGAGAGGAAGGGGCTTCTCGATTATTTGGTAAAACATCCAAATCATTGGCCGAACAAGTGTGTTTATCATGTAAATCTGCTGAAATCGTGGAAGGATTGGGAACCCAATTACTCCTCTGGACAGCCCCATTCACTCTTCGCTCATAAATTAGACCACCTACCCACGACTGGACTGGAAACAGTTATCTTGTCTATGCCAGAGATAGTGAGTGAGAAACTCAGACGAACCTCCTTGATTGTGTATGACATAGTGACAGAACCCAGGGTGATAGTCCGAGAACATTAATTCCGCCTTCCAGAAGCAAAAAGAACAGAAGTGGAGCTAGAGATTAAGCTTATGCTGGAACTAGGCGTGACAGAGGAGAGTCATAGTCCCTGGTCAAGTCCTATTGTCTTGGTCGCTAAGCCTGATGGGAGTTGAAGGTTTTGTAATGACTGCCATCGGCATAACCATGTCTCACAATTCAACGTATATCCAATGCCGCAAGTGGACAATCTCCTTGAGCAGCTAGGACAAGCCAAATTCCTGACCACACTTGACATGACAAATGGGTACTGGTAGGTTCCTTTAACGGACTCTGCAAAGGCTAAGACTGCGTTTAACACCCCTAGAGGAAACTGGCAGTATTGTGTCCTTCAATTTGGGTTACATGGGTCACCCAAGGCCTTCCAGCATTTGGTGGGTAAAGTGCTCTGTCCTCAAAACTAAAATAAGTGCTGCCTACCTGAATGATGTAATCATCTATTCCAGCACCTGGAAGGAACACCTGCAGCAGGTACAGGCCATATTGTGGTAATTAGGCAAAGCCAGTCTTCAGATTAACCCGAAGAAATGTTTCTTTGGATTACTCGAGACCAGATATTTAGGCTATCTGATGGGCCAGGGTATGTTGTGACAGACCAAAGTGTTCTAAAGTTGATGGCATATTGAAATGGCCCCATCTGAAGACCAAGAGGCAGGTCCAAGCCTTTCTCGGATTAGCAGGCTGCTATCATCGGTTTGTACCCTGATTCTGAGAGAGAGCGGTGGCTGAATCATTTGGGATGCTAAAACAGAAGCTGCATTTGGTGACTTAAAACAGGCCCATACATCAGCTCCAATCCTGAAAGCTCCTAACTTTTCTTTGTCTTTCATCCTCTTGGTGAACACAGGTCTTCGACCCGGGCTGAGTGAAAGCGTCGATGGTGTTGAACACCCTGTCATGTTCCTGAGTCAGAAACTGCTGGACCGGGAGACCAGGTATGTGGCCGTGGAGCAGGAGGCCTTGGCAAATAAATGGGTGACAACTCAGTTGAGGTACTACCTCTTGGGCCATGAGTTCTCCCTGGTAACTGAACATGCACCATTGCAGTAGATGGCCTTACAAAAAGAATCAAACCCATGCGTCACAAGGTGGTTTTTGAACCTTCAGCCGTACATGTTTTCAGCCATTTACCACCAGGGTACTCGGCAGGCCAATGCCCTTTCTCGGATTCATGACGTCTCAGTCAGGAATACCTGACACGATGGGTCTGGGATAAGGAAGGTGCCTTGTCACACGCGTGCTCTTGGGAGGCAGCTAGAAGCATCCAAAGGAAGGTAATTCCACACCAGGCCAGGGGGTGGCAGGGTGCAATGACCCTTTCCCTTTTATCTCTACAGACCAAACGTGGGAAATTCTGCCTGGGACTGCTGGCATCACTTCCAGTTCTGGGCCCGCTGACATCACTTCCTCTGACCTGCCTTAGAACCCAGCGAACTTCCTTCTGTGAATCAGTTCTGTTTTGGACTCAGTCTGTACACCACTGTGCATACAATTTTGACTTTTGCAGCCATTATTCAAGTATACGGGTGGCTGACCCAAACCTTTTTACGTGTCAGGTTGTATTATTTTTACAACAGAAAATACAGAACATGAAGTTGTAGACACATAAGACTTGTAGTCGAGCTATGGAGGACGTTTGTATGATTTGTATGACATCTGAGAAGCTCATTTGTCAAAATTTGTGTGTGAGGAACTAGTCTGAAAGCATTTAATTGGTCTCCCCTGAAATTGCCAAGTAAGCTCATCAACGGAGTCAGGTGTCCGACATTAGTATAGTTGGCAGGATGTGGATAGTGTTAAAGGAAGCAAAACTAGGGGGTCCCTCTGGGCACAGCAAGGGAGCATGCTTGTGTAAAATTAGTAAGAGTCATGCTGATTATAACAAGCCAGTTAATGCAAAACAGTGACTGGATCATTGGTTCCTTAAACAAGTTTAAAGCTTGATGAAGGCAGTAACGTGTAAAACGTGATGAAACGTGACCAGTTAGTCTCTGAGCTGACTAATCATTTCACTCTAGAGTGGAGCATTTATAAGAAAGAAATGCATTGGTGGTGTAAGTTGACAAATATTTCTCTAATGAGCAGGTATACAAGTGTGACAAAGACAATGGAGAAAATAAAGGCGCTATGTGTGAGAAAGGTGGAAAGAGGCATGATAAAATGTTTCAACTGGGCCAAACCTTGAGGCCGAAAGACTGGAGCACATTAGGACTGCCTTAGGTATTATTGTACTTAATTTGTTTTGTGATTATGTCACTTGTTGTCATCGGTGTTGTTAGAGAACAGCCAGGGTCTGTTCCCTAGCTAATATGCATTTTATTTGCTATTATGTTTATGCTGTTCCTGTAATTGTTGCTAATATTGTTTTATTTGAATATTATTTAGTAATTATGTGTTGTGTATATTAATCTTCCGGTGATGTGCCTTGTATTTAGTGAGTGAATCTCCAAGAGGCGGGGCCACCATGATGCCACTTCTAAGGGACAATCCTCTGTCATCATATTCAGATGAAGGAGATGGAGTGCCATTATAGGAGTTCATAATAGTACTTATCATTTACTTTGACTTTTTTGGTTTTGTTGATTTTTTTTTTTTTTGGTACTTCTGGACCTTTTGGTCTATTTTTTAATAGTGTACCGACACTTGTTTGCTTTGGATTGCCTTTGCTTTTTAGGCACAATTCTGCTTTGCCTTTGTGCGCTACAGAGCTTGCTTTTGTTCACAGAACAATTTTGTCAAGAATGAACCCTTTTATTTTATAAAGATTCTAGTTGGCCCTTTGCATCTAGTTGAGGTTTGATGTGCTTATCCCCCCTAGTGGTCATTATTTGAAGTACTTTTGGAATTGTTGGAACTTACGTGCTGTGGGACTGTCAGGACACGACTATACGATGTGACCAGGATGAGGTCAACTGTCCTTTTGCACTGTTGTTTTGATTTTTTGCCTGTTTATCCCTTAATTTTGCATTGCGTTTAGTCATTTTCCTTATTTTTAGTTTGCCTTTGCACTTGTGGCATTGCTGTGCTGTGGTGTAGTTCCTCTTAGTAGAGCTGTCAGGAAATCTTCTGAAAAGAATTTGTACCCAAACCTTTAGTTAACCCTGAACATTACTTCAAGGAAAAGGAACCTATTCTGAGAAATGTAAAACCCTGAAAGTATATAAAGACATATTGTGCTTTAAGATCAGACTTTAGAGGGCTTGGGGGAAACCCATCTCAGCTGAGGGATCTTCAAATTGATGTTTAATATCTTTATCTGACCTTGAGCTCGAGTTCCGTTCAAGTTTGTTACATTTTTTAGTCTTGACCTGTTTTGAATATTGACAAAACATTTTTCTTAACAGCATGGTTATCTGAACACTGACAGTCTTAACAATGAAAAATAAAACACTAATTCATTTTTTTGGTTGGCTAGCTTGTGACACCTGTGTTCTCCAGGAGGTGATGGATTTGTTGGATGGCACCTTACGTGGTATCATTCATTTAAAAAACCCTTGTGACAGAACACGGTGTCTCTTTGTTTTTTGGGTGCCTGTCACTTGTACTGTTTTGATGTGGCTTTGCATTGACATCTTCTGCTGTCAGTGTAACTTAACCTTAGGCAGAAATGACATTGGTGGACGCAAGTTTAGCTGAAGTCCATGACTACTATCTTTTCTGCCTAATTTTCAGCGAACAGCACCAATTATTGAATTCAGAAATCACATGCTAAGTTTTCACGTCAGCTTCCTTTTTGACATTTTCTTTGTGCTCTGTTGGTGAACTTAGCCTGTACAACAAAGAGGAGTCACAGACCGTATCCAGCTGAAAAAAATCTCAAAAAAACAATGTTCCTGAGAGATTCAAAAGAAACTGCCTTACAATGTCATTCATAAATTGTGCCTCACGTTGGTGTGACAAAACAGAAAGATGAGTCTGGAGAGTGTCCTCCAAACAAGAAGAATAACCGATATGTGACTTTGAACTGTCTCAATAAAAATCCTGTCGTGCCTGCACAAAAACTGCAAAGTTATCCTGCTTTTTAAAAACTTAATTGCTTATGGTGAAGACTTATGAGCCGTCCAAGGTTATTACAATTTATTTATTTACTTACTTATTTGCTTGACACCTTTATCCATTGCGACTTATAACATCTGAGATGCAATTGGTTCCATTTCTTTTTGGTTTTCCAATTGGAGCATAGGCAGGTCAAGTGACTTGCTCAGGGTCACACAGGTTCAGTAGTGGGATTTGAACTGAGAGCCTCAGGGTTTGAAGTCCAAAGTCTTAACCACAACACCACACTGCCAGGGAGCTGCAGCACAAGGCCACCCTTCCCTCATGGAAACCATATTATAGTCTTTATAATTATTGAGTTTGGTTTTTCAAACAGACCTTGTATAGTCTGAGTGATGAAGAGAAGACAGCATTGTTGTAGGTGGGATATTTTAAAAGGATTGCCATACATAGGTGGCAACCGGGTGTACGTTGAGCATTAGAGCCCTTCACCAGAGCCAATATGTCCTTCAGAACTCTTAGTTATAATTCAAAGCAAATGTCATGGTACAGCCAGGGTTCTTTCTGTGGGCTCAGGTGTTTTACCTGTTTATTTAACTGTTTTGTTGTCTTTTGAATACTATTTTGTATATTGCATTACTGATAATGTTTTTGGTTGGTCATTTCTGTATTTTTTTAATTATTAATTACTATTAAATAATAATTATTTAATAATTATAATAATTATAAATAATTAATTTAATTTAATTATAAATAATTATTATGGTATTTTATGTGAAGTATTTTTCAATTCTGTGTTATCTTAAGTATCTGTGTGTTAATCTTCTGTGCTCTCTGCCCTGTCTCCTGTAGGTGGAGCCCAAGGGGGCAGGGCCACACGATCATGCAGCTGGATGACTGCTCCAGCTATAGTAGAAGAGACAGTGCAGTGCTCACTGCAGTTTTGCCATTGCACGTTTAATACTGATTCCAACTTTCTTTGGATTTACTCGCTTCAAACCCTGGCATTTGTCTGGAAGGTACTGGATTTAGTTTTCTAAACCCTAGTTTAGTGGTTTTGTTTGCTTATTTTTGATCGTTTTGACCTGCCGTGTTTCTCTTTTTTGCTTTTTGCATTCTTTAAAATTTTGTAGTTTTCCATTAAACCAAAAAGTTTCTTTAACACTTTTCTCTCACCTCCTTAAACATCATTTTTCAAACATTTCACTCCTTAAGAGCCTTAGCCTCATTTTTTGGGCCTAAGCAGGCCTGAAGACAGCAATTTGAGTTTGGGGCTAGTCTACCTAGGTTGAGGCTTTTTAGTATTTGTTTATTGAGGACTGCACCCATTTTTGAGTAGGAATTACAACAGCAAGGTGTACATCAAACTGAACATTATACTGTCATTAGTTTTCTTCCTGCATTGCTCTAGCACTAAGCTATCACAGGTTATTGTATTGTTGATCCAACATTCAGAGGCCAGTATGTGTTAAAGCAGCAGTGTGCTAACATCACTCTTTGCACTGCCATCACCACTTGGCTGGTAAAGACCACCGTTGCTGTCAACAGCATGGCACTGCCCACAAAGAAATGACAAAATATTATGACAAAGTTCACATATTCATCAACAAGGTCCTAACAATAAAACCCTCACTCCCGTGACATTACTTAAGCAAAGTATGTTGTGATGAATTGCATGAAAGAAAACAAATAAAGAGACTGGGCAACCAGTTCCTCTGTTAATTGTTGAGAAATGGTAAGAAAATAAAATTCACAGGGATTTCAGCTTACTTTTCAAAGGCATAAAGTTGGTTGAGTGATCAATCACTCTTTTCTTTTTTTTAAGTTTCACTCTCGTCTCTCGAGCCCCTTCTTCTTTCTGAGTCACTAAATTCTTGAATGAGAGTGATTGGTTGAGCTGAGGAAGGGGTCTGCTCTGGCAAATGTCCAGTTAGTTTTGAACCAAAGTAGGTTCAAATGGAGTTGAAAAGTAATTTTAATGACAGAGGAATGATGTTAATACAAAGACATAAACAGAAGAAATATTGAAAAGAAGGCAAAAAATCAAAGCAGAGAAGCAACCAAAACCAAGATATAAATCAAAACAAGTGAAAAACATGACTAGCTTGAGATCATACTATTGTTTAGCCATAGTTTGGAAGCTTTCTTGAGGATGTCATCTTTAATAATGTCAGAGTGATGATGCCACATGTATCACGGTAGACAGATATGATTGGCACCAAATGCTGATGTCACAGACAATATGGTAATACCTATGGGCTATTATTCTCAAGACATTGTGTAAAAATTCAACAAAGAATTGAGTTGCAATTATGTCACAAAAACAATAATAAAAAATTATTAAACAAAACTAACAACAATACTCAAATTTTAAAAAGTAGATTAGAATACAGTAATCCCTCCTCGATCGCAGGGGTTGCGTTCCAGAACCCCCCGCGAAAGGTGAAAATCCGCGAAGTAAAAACCATATGCCCTTATAAACTCTCCCACACTCTTATAAACATTTCCCGCACAATTATACAGCATAAACCCTTTGTATTCTCTTAGATATTAGGTAAGATTCGTTGAAATTATGTATGTAAACACACTGTTTCTATACAGTAAAACCTAAATATTATTTTAAAGATATCGAGCATCTCCGATATCACATATGTTACAGCCATTATGAGAGACAGGCCACCAGCAATAAATACGTACAATACAAGAAAAATTGTATACAGTAAAATGTGTGTACAGTGGTACTAAACTATGTACATGTAATAAGTACTGTACGTAGAAAATTAATTATGTTACTCACCAACAATAACACTACGACTTGTCCAATAACGATGAGTTTAATTTTACTGCACAACAAAGGAGAGAGTTACAGCTCTTCTAAAGGAGCCTCTTCAGGCGATTGTGTAGCACCGCCGTTGTTCTTCAATCCAAATCCCTAAAGCAGATTCCATCCGGACTACCGCCTTATTACATCCATTTACAACTCGTTTTGCGCCCTGGTTAAAGGACACTGCAGCCATAGATCTTATATGCTTTTCCTCCTTTTTTAAATAAAAAGAATCGTGGACTCATTGATGCCGTAATGGCGTCCTGCAGCAGTGCAGCTGTTCCCTTCCTTCAACGTATCCAAAACTTTTACCGTTTCAGAAGTCGTTACTATCTTCCGTTGGCGCTTGGGCATGGCCCCTGAAGCAGTAGCAGGAGCACACTGATGCTGAATGAGTGAGACAAGACTTCCTGGTTAACGCAGCGGAATCGAATTCGCCGCTCCGTCACTGAGCCAATCAGCACACAGGAACTTAACTGCATGCTCTGGTTGGGTAGCTTCTCAGCCATCTGCCAATAGCGTCCCTTGTATGAAATCAACTGGGCAAACCAACTGAGGAAGCATGTACCAGAAGTAAAAAGACCCATTGTCCGCAGAATCCCGCGAAGCAGTGAAAAATCCGCGTTATATATTTAGATATGCTTACATAAAAAATCCGAGATAGAGTGAAGCCGCGAAAGTCAAAGCGTGATATAGCGAGGGATTACTGTACTACAACACTGTTTTATCAGGGAGGGTTTGTGAGGAGGGAAGTAGTTCCGAACCCAAGCATTACTTTCTCCTCGCTATACTCCTCGGCCCAAGTATCCGGTAGCCGTCTGCATCCTTCTGCTTGCTAAGTATGCTTTAAACACACCAGGGCTGTCTGCACTGATGAAATTAGTTATTTCCTTTCCATTTTTCCCCCCCACTTCCAAGGCGGGAAGATATAATAAGAACTTGTCTGCTTTGTATTCTATATTTATTAACCAATAAGTTCCAATACAAAGTTTTTTTTAAACATTAATTTTTTTTCTGTATCATACCCATAAGTATACCAGCCTATACCACAATTACAGCAGCGCAGGTGAGCAGAGAGCTGAGGAGACTTTGTGGCAGCAAAGCTGCGGGTCCAGATGGAGTATCGCCACGACTGCTGAAGGTCTGTGCATCGGAGCTGGGGGGTCCTCTACAGCGCATCTTCAACCTGAGCCTGGAACAGGGGAGAGTCCCGAGGCTTTGGAAAACATCTTGTATCACCCCAGTCCCAAAGGTATCACGTCCAAGTGAGCTGAATGACTTTCGGCCTGTCGCTCTGACGTCACATGTGATGAAGACCATGGAGAGGCTGCTGCTTCACCACCTTAGGCCACAGCTTCAACACGCCCTTGACCCTCTGCAGTTTGCATATCAGGAGAAGGTGGGAGCGGAGGATGCTATCATCTATATGCTACACCGATCCCTCTCTCACTTGGACAGAGGCAGTGGTGCTGTAAGAATTATGTTTCTAGACTTCTCTAGCGCCTTCAACACCATCCAACCTCTGCTCCTTAGGGACAAGCTGATAGAGATGGGATTAGATTCATACCTAGTGGCATGGATCGTGGACTATCTTAAAGACAGACCTCAGTATGTGCGTCTTGGGAACTGCACGTCTGACATTGTGGTCAGCAACACAGGAGCGCCACAAGGGATTGTACTTTCTCCAGTCCTGTTCAGCCTATATACATCGGACTTCCAATACAACTCGGAGTCCTGCCATGTGCAAAAGTTCGCTGATGACACTGCTATCGTGGGCTGCATCAGGAATGGGCTGGAGGAGGAGTATAGGGACCTAATCAATGACTTTGTTAAATGGTGCGACTCAAACCACCTACAACTGAACACCAGCAAAACCAAGGAGCTGGTGGTGGATTTTAGGAGGTCCAGGCCCCTCATGGACCCTGTGATCATCAGAGGTGACTGTGTGCAGAGGGTGCAGACCTATAAATACCTGGGAGTGCAGCTGGATGATAAATTGGACTGGACTGCCAATACTGATGCGCTATGCAAGAAAGGACAGAGCCGGTTATACTTCCTTAGAAGGCTGGCGTCCTTCAACATCTGCAATAAGATGCTGCAGATGTTCTATCAGACAGTTGTGGCGAGCGCCCTCTTCTACGCGGTGGTGTCCTGGGGAGGCAGCATTAAGAGGAAAGACGCCTCACGCCTGGACAAACTGGTGAGGAAGGCAGGCTCTATTGTTGGCATGGAACTGGACAGTTTGACATCTGTGGCAGAGCGAAGGGCTCTCAGCAGGCTCCTATCAATTATGGAGAATCCACTGCATCCACTTAATAGTATCATCTCCAGACAGAGGAGCAGCTTCAGCGACAGACTGCTGTCCATGTCCTGCTCCACTGACAGATTGAGGAGATCGTTTCTCCCTCAAACTATGCGACTCTTCAATTCCACCCGGGGGTGTAAACGTTAACATTTAACATTATACATAGTTATTGTCTGTTTTTCACCTGCATTATTATCATTCTTTAATTTAATATTTATTGTATCAGTATGCTGCTGCTGGAGAATGTGAATTTCCCATTGGGATTAATAAAGTATCTATCTATCTATCTATCTATCTATCTATCTATCTATCTATCTATCTATCTATCTATCTATCTATCTATCTATCTATCTATCTATCTATCTATCTATCTATCTATCTATCTATCTATCTATCTATTATTAATTATGAAAGCAGATACATCAATCAATTGATTAAAGTCCATCCCCAATGTGATATTCTTTCTGGGCAGAAATATTTTGATTGCTTGACTTCTTGCAGGGGGTATCACTGACAGTCGTGGCCTTTGTGGGCACAGATGACCATGGCTTTAGTGTAGGAGTTGCTGTTTCTGGTTGCACACTAGAATATTCTGTGGAAAGACTAACATTACTGGCGTTCATTTATCACTTGTCGAAAGCTGGTATAACCATCAGCAGCCAAAGATTGTGAAACGAATAACGTCTTGAGAGCCACTGTAGTGGAGGAAATAAATTCTTAGGCTGAGAGAGGGTGATGGTATGTGAGTCAGAAAGAGGAGATGCTGGGGCAGTCCTAAAATATGTGCATCAAAGTGCTGGGAACACAAAGAAAAATCAATTGTGAAGCAGATCGGGAAGTCTAATAAGATAATACAAAGGAAAAACACAGTTGAGTGTAGCAGGCCACTGTGAGGCTTATGGGTAATGAGCGCCAGAATTTGACCTGACAATAGCAGTGTTAGTGTTTTAATAAAAACGATAACGTAGGCATATTTTGCGGCCTGAGTCCACACAAGGCCTCCAGCTCAGATTACACCCATCATATTGGCTGCCTCAGTAACTCTTTCTGTTTAGTCTCATTTGGGCAGGATTTCACCAGCATGCCACTTTCTGAATCTTTAAGAAGAAAGACTTCTTCCAATATTATTTGGCATATTTAGTCATCTCCATATGGTACTTGCATATTGTATCCTTAATAAATGTCAAATATGAAAACAAAAGTACTGAGCTCTGTGACCACAGGCAAGGTAGTATGCTGAAGGCTTGGGAGGGGGCGGGCAGAAATCCAAAAGGGCATTTGTGTTGGTGGGTCTCCATTTAAAAACTGCCCACTCATCCCGGAAAATTGAATTGTGCAACACATTTGATCGGCCCTAGTCAATCATTCGGTAGGGCACAGTCAGACAGCTGCTTTTAGCAGATAATAAAAAAACAAGTGTGTGTGTGTGTGTGTAAAGTGTGCCGCTTCCAGATGAGAATTAACTACAGTTTGACCGTAATGTGGGGAGTGAGACATTTTCAATCTACTTTTACTGGTCTGCACCTTCTTCACATTCATCTTCCACTGGCCAGGTCTGTGAGTGACATCTAAAAAAAATGTCAGGAAAAGGCTGCTCGTTTTTAGATTCTTATTTCTCAAGAACAAATTTTTTTTGCAATTGCATTCGCTTTATCAGTGAACGACAAAGCTTTCTATTTTTAGCATTCCGTGGGCGATTTTAGAGACATTATTGAAATGGTTACGTCAAGCTTAAGTGACAGCTTGAAACATTTCATCATAGGCCAAAAAGTTAGCCTTTGATTAATGAAAATAGCTAATTTTATTGCGCATTTGTTTCATAAAATGCAAGGCAAACATTCAAAGCCCGACATTCTTGCTCTTTTCTGTTAAGATTTTGCTGCCTGCCTGACTCATTCATGCTGTAAGAGTGCAAGAACAAAGCAAAACATTGTCCTTGGGCTCCCTCTACTGAAATTGTGGCCTACAAATAAATAATAAGACATAATGCAATCTGGAAATTTAATTCCGAAAAGAACTGTAGTGGGCTTATAATGAATAACAAGATCAAGGTGGGTAAAGCTCATCCAGTAAACCCTACAGCAATTGGAAAAGGGCAATTCAAGTTTCAGCACCTTTCTCATGTCACAAAATAAGCCAAGCATTCTGACTGACCTGACAGCAGCCTATATGTGCATAATGAAGACACCTTAGTGATACCTCAGGGGTCCCGCTGTCTAAGCTATGGAGTCTTTTCAGCTTCCCTGTCTTTTAAACAGGTTGGCTGATTAAGGGAACAACATTGTGCCTGGAGCATATTATAGAAAAAGGTCAATCCATCACCATTCTCAAATATATAAACTCTTGTGGTTAACAAGACTCTGAGATCACAGTCTAACAGCTACCATCTCTGCAGATGAGTTGGGGGCAGAATTGAGTTTTTATTGTGAAAAGCCCAGGCCACACTCAATGAGAAGTGTACCAGACATGACTGAGTAGGTGTACACCCAGTGTCCCAGCATGATCATGCTGGAGAGCTCATATGTCTCAACTGGCCAGTATGAACCTGAGAAGAGCTTCTGACCATTTCCGAGGGAAGAGATGGATTGCCTCCCCCGTTCAGTCACCATGGTCCTCATTGAGAAAAGAAAACTGAAAACAAGTGAACTGTATCTATTGTTAGCTGCCACCCCCAGCCTGTAACAACATACAGCTCTTTGTGACCATACCTCTGATACGCCTAAAGTAGTCATACACATTTACATAAAAAAGAAAACATGTTATTCATGTGCAAAGAATAGGCACAGCCACACTACATAGTGTACACGCCAGGTCTGTGCATGTGGCCATGAGTGCTTCATCTTACTTAGGCTCACTTTGCTCAGATTGCGCACATCACATTCATGAGCTGCTTTTGGAGGTGCCCGGATGAAGACCCAGCACAGGCCCTTGGGTAACTTAACAGGGAGCTGATCATACTTTTAACAATGCTGCGTGCGGACACCCGAGAGTTTAATGCTGCACAGTATTTCCCACTCATGGGTTCTTGCGTAGATTGGTGAAAAGGCCCCCTGCCGTCATGCACACCCAGAATGCCGTGATGGCAGATCTGTTCCTCAAGTAAGTAGTGTCTGTTTCTGTGTGAACTGTGAAGGATAACATGAAAGTCAGTAATGAATGTATGCTGGAATGGATTTTATTATAACAGTACTGCCAATGCCATTAAAATACCTTAGTTCAACTTGCTGTCAACCTGTATACATGAACCTTTGATTGTTCTTAACATGAGCAACTGCTGAGTGGTACACAAGGAGATACTAAAATAAAAATCTATCTTTCTATCTTGCTGTCTATCAGTATTGTCACACACATGCACATGCACTTCGGGGATGACTTCAGGGCTTATCTGATGGTAATTTTACTCCACGCCACAGGGTGGCACTGTACCTAACTACCTCTCCTTTTCCTCATTCAGCAGATTGATAGATTGATGGCCAAAAGATTTCGACATCACTTCTGGTTTCTGTCCTCCAGGGCCCACCCTTTCCACTCGCTCAGCCTCAAAACCAGCTCTACTGCCCTCTGGAGGCAGTCAATAGCTGGCACACATCTGAAAGATGTTCCACTATTTTTTGTTATTTTTTTCTATCAATTATACAAGGTCACCTTTGGTTTCTCCAACTCTTTATGATCTTTTATGTTGTTTATTCTTAAAATATATCTATATATACACACAGTGGATTCAGAAAGTATTCAGCTCCCATCACTTTCAGCTCACTTTATTGGGTTACAGATAAATTTACAATTTTTGACCTTCACTCTACACTCAATAACCCTTAACCCATTTTACCCTAGCTTGCAAATGTATTAAAAACCAAAAACAGAAATATCCACCATTCTACACAAACACACACACACATATATATATATACTAGCAAAATACCCGCGCTTCGCAGCGGAGAAGTAGTGTGTTAAAGAGGTTATGAAAAAAAAAAAGGAAACATTTTAAAAATAACGTAACATGATTGTCAATGTAATTGTGTTGTCATTGTTATGAGTGTTGCTGTCTTTTATATATATAATAATATACACACACACACACAAACATATATATACATATACAAATTTACATATCTACATATATATATATATATATAGACATACATATATACATACATACATTCACATATATATATATATATATATATATATATATATATATATATATATATATATATATATATATATATATAAATATACTGTATATATACATATGTACTTATTGGCTCCTGTATTTAGGATATAGCAGGTTGGATAATGGACGGATGGACATCTGTATGCATAGCCCCATTTGCCCGTTTTCATTTTTTTTCTTTCTTCAGTAATATTTCAGCAAACCCGGAGCTTGTCAGTTCAAATCCTGGTACTGACACCACTGTGTGACCCTGAGGAAGTCACTTCACCTGCCTGTGCTGCAAAAAACAAAAGTAATGTAACAAATTGTACCTCAGATGTTGTAAGTTGGTGGAATAAAGGCATAAGTAAAATAGATAAATATGTATTATACACATAGGAACTATTCATTTATTTTCAGTTAAGTCATCTGCAGCAAACTTTTATAAATGAGGGTTTCTGATTTTTAGATAGTGCAAACTGTTTCTTCTTCATTGACGTTTTCTCTTGGAGAGCTTTTTTCATTTCATTGAAAATGAAAGCAGCAGCTGCTAAAATATGTAGCTTTCTTATTAATTTTTCAACATTGTGTAAAATAAATGTATAAAGTAACATAAAAGGTTTAAATACTGGTTATTCTTTTACACTAAAATATTACTAAAGAGATACAAAAAAAGTAAAATGGATATGTTCTTTTTCTTTAAGGAGATTAAATATTACTGAAGAAAGAAAAAAAAAAATTAAACAGCCAAATGGGGCTATGCATACGAACTTAAAAGTTTTAAATAAAACAGAAATATATATTTTATTTTTACTTGCTTAACTTGTGGAGGGTGTATCCTGTAGCAAAGCCCTAACTTTTTTCGTGAAAGCCCGTTTCAGTCAATAAGTCTTAAAAAAACGTGTAAAGATATTGACAATAAGCTACGCAAACCCAGGAAGACATGGAATCGTTTAAATAAAGTATCATTACATCTTCCTTTCTTAAAGAGAAGTAAGGCAGTACTTATAAGCTTACATATTTATATATAGACATACATATATATATACATATATATCTGAAGCCGTGCAAGCACACTCTTGAGAATGCAACGTATAGTTGTACAGGAGAAAAGCAATCTTGCGTCAAATCAATGGCAACCTTTTGTAGGTCTATGAACTTAATTTAAACTTTAGGTTTACATGGTGCTTTCTTTCCGAAGTACCTGCACTCATGAATATGTCTGTATGTGTCAGTCGGTCAAATCAACGCGCTTTGCACCGGCGAAGTACCGCTTTTAAATTTTTATTAAGAAGAAAATAAAACGTTTTTAAATTGAGGGAAAATATACTAATAACAGTTTGTTAAGGATCTGTTTTTTTGTGAAGCTGCCTTTACTCAAGTGATCACTTCGACCTGACTTGGTGGCCAAGTATAAGCGTTACCTCGTAGGTAACCACCCATACAATCAGATTGTGAATCAGACTACGAATGCCGTGAATGTAATTACACACTCACTGCACTTGCTTACGGTAATCGAACCTCGGACGTCAGCGCTAGAGGGGCTTAGCAGCGGTGAAGTATTGCTTTTAAATTTTAATTAAGAACAAAAGAAAACCTCAGAGCTTCGATTCCCGAAAGGGAGTGAAGTGAGTGTCCTGTTACCTACCAGGTAACGCTTATGGTTGGACAGCAAGTGACGTAACATCAGCCACGGTGCCTTCAGTTGTGAGAAGCAGATCATAGAATGATTGCAAATAGTTTTGCATTTACCTTTTTAGTAAAAGGCGAGCTTTTAAGCCTGAGAAATCACCCCGTAAATACACACGTTTAATTGCACATGTGTTAATATGTATGGTTACACAGTATTAAAAGACAGTGAAGAACGTGATTTACCTTTGTTCCCGCGTTTGATAAAAGGCGAGCTTTTAAGCCTGAGAAATCACCCCGTAAATGCACACGTTTAATTGCACGTGTTAATATGTATGCTTACACAGTATTAAAAGACACTCAAAAATTAACGTCATTTACCATCAGCCACGGTGCCTTCAGTTGTGAGAAGCAGATCATAGAATGATTGAAAATAGTTTTGCATTTACCTTTTTAGTAAAAGGCGAGCTGTTAAGCCTGAGAAATCACCCTGTAAATGCACACGTTTAATTGCACATGTGTTAATATGTATGCTTACACAGTATTAAAAGACAGTCAAAAATTAACGTCATTTACCTTCGTTCCCGCGTTTGACTCGTGCTGTATATCTCTTCCTTGTTTTTAGTTCACGTGATTACGTAGGAGGCATGATGACGCGATACGTGACTCCGCCTCCTCCATTAAAGTATATGGACAAAAAATATGTTCCAGTTATGACCATTACACGTAGAATTTCGAAATGAAACCTGCCTAACTTTTGTAAGTAAGCTGTAAGGAATGAGCCTGCCAAATTTCAGCCTTCCACCTACACGGGAAGTTCGAGAATTAGTGATGAGTCAGTCAGTCAGTCAGTCAGTCAGTCAGTCAGTGAGGGCTTTGCCTTTTATTAATATGTATAGATATATATATATATATATAGTGATGGGCAGCCATGGCCATTACCCACCCGGGATACCTGCTGAACAGAAATACCGGGGGAGACAGTATTTGCGAGGCACTACCTCCCCGGGACACTAGAGGGCAGCCCTCCTGGGCGGCTGTGGCACCATAGATTCTCACAGGGCACGCTGACAGTTGGAGTTTGGTGCAGCCCTGTTGGGTTCCGTGGGGGCCGCCAGGGGGAGCTGCAGAGCTTTTTCTTAAATTTACATCACACCTGGGAGTGATTCCAGGTAACACTAATGAACCACCTGGAGCACTCCCAGGAGCAACATAAAAGGCGCCAACTCACTCCATTTAGGAGCCAGACTCGGGAGGAAGAAGGACAAAGCTTGCCAGTGAAGGAGTGGAGGCGGAAAGGGGGAGAGAGAGATAGAGGGAGACGGGGATAGAGAAGAAGAAGAGAAGAAAAGGACTGTGTATTTTAGTGCATTGTACTGTGCTGTGCCCTGAGAAGCGAGGAAAAAGCATCTCCGCACTGAAAATAAAAGTGTATTGTGTGCTGCATGTATGACTCTGCCTGGCTGTGCTGGGTTAGGGCAACCGTATGCTCCCTGGTGGTCCACTATATATATATATATATATATATATATATATATATATATATATATATATATATATATACAGTGCATCCGGAAAGTATTCACAGCACATCGCTTTTTCCACATTTTGTTATATTACAGCCTTATTCTAAAATGGATTAAATTCATTTTTTTCCTCAGAATTCTACACACAACACTCCATAATGACAACGTGAAAAAAGTTTACTTGAGGGTTTTGCAAATTTATTAAAAATAAAAAAATTGAGAAAGCACATGTACATAAGTATTCACAGCCTTTGCCATGAAGCTCAAAATTGAGCTCAGGTGCATCCTGTTTCCCCTGATCATCCTTGAGATGTTTCTGCAGCTTACTTGGAGTCCACCTGTGGTAAATTCAGTTGATTGGACATGATTTGGAAAGGTACACACCTGTCTATATAAGGTCCCACAGTTGACAGTTCATGTCAGAGCACAAACCAAGCATGAAGTCAAAGGAATTGTCTGTAGACCTCCGAGACAGGATTGTCTCGAGGCACAAATCTGGGGAAGGTTACAGAAAAATTTCTGCTGCTTTGAAGGTCCCAATGAGCACAGTGGCCTCCATCATTCGTAAGTGGAAGAAGTTTGAAACCACCAGGAATCTTCCTAGAGCTGACCGGCCATCTAAACTGAGCGATTGGGGGAGAAGGGCGTTAGTCAGGGAGGTGACCAAGAACCTGATGGTCACTCTGTCAGAGCTCCAGAGGTCCTCTGTGGAGAGAGGAGAACCTTCCAGAAGGACAACCATCTCTGCAGCAATCCACCAATCAGGCCTGTATGGTAGAGTGGCCAGACGGAAGCCTCTCCTTAGTAAAAGGCACATGGCAGCCCGCCTGGAGTTTGCCAAAAGGCACCTTAAGGACTCTCAGACCATGAGAAAGAAAATTCTCTGGTCTGATGAGACAAAGATTGAACTCTTTGGTGTGAATGCCAGGCGTCACGTTTGGAGGAAACCAGGCACCGCTCATCACCAGGCCAATACCATCCCTACAGTGAAGCATGGTGGTGGCAGCATCATGCTGTGGGGATGTTTTTCAGCGGCAGGGACTGGGAGACTAGTCAGGATAAAGGGAAAGATGACTGCAGCAATGTACAGAGACATCCTGGATGAAAACCTGCTCCAGAGCGCTCTTGACCTCAGACTGGGGCGACGGTTCATCTTTCAGCAGGACAACGACCCTAAGCACACAGCCAAGATATCAAAGGAGTGGCTTCAGGACAACTCTGTGAATGTCCTTGAGTGGCCCAGCCAGAGCCCAGACTTGAATCCGATTGAACACCTGGGGAGATCTTAAAATGGCTGTGCACCGACGCTTCCCATCCAACCTGATGGAGCTTGAGAGGTGCTGCAAAGAGGAATGGGCGAAACTGGCCAAGGATAGGTGTGCCAAGCTTGTGGCATCATATTCAAAAAGACTTGAGGCAGTAATTGCTACCAAAGGTGCATCGACAAAGTATTGAGCAAAGGCCGTGAATACTTATGTACATGTGATTTCTCAGTTTTTTATTTTTAATAAATTTGCAAAAATCTCAGGTAAACTTTTTTCACATTGTCATAATGGGGTGTTGTGTGTAGAATTCTGAGGAGAAAAATGAATTTAATCCATTTTGGAATAAGGCTGTAACATAACAAAATGTGGAAAAAGTGATGCGCTGTGAATACTTTCCGGATGCACTGTATATATAAATATATATATATGCAATGAAAATCTGGTTAAAATGCTAGGAAACTGAAGATTTACAACACAAAATGTTATTTTAGAATAATTAAGTTGATGGGACTGGTGAGCTTTGTTGGGCTGAATGGCCTGTTCTTGTCCAGATTGTTCTAAGGAATGGATGAACTCTCAGAGAACATTCAGTTCCACAGCTCCATCTCATGGTGCTCCTGCTGTGAGGCGCCACTCCTGTCCCTCCCCATACCCCAATGGCCCCATACTCGTCCTCTTCTGCGTCAACTGACTACTCTGATTTGAGGTCTCCTCCTGCTCACTTGGTGTCAGAGGTAACAGGTCCCTCTCACTTTTCACCTCTTTGAGCCAATCTTGGATCAGATGCCCTGCATGCAGGGTCCATGGAGTTTTGCAAAGGGAGTTTCCTAACAGGTAAGTGCCATCTTTGTCACCTTCTCCACCTACACTGGGTGTTTGTCTCGCTCTGTCAGGTCTGGTTCTCCTGTGTTACAGGATTTTTAGTTTTTGTAAAGTTGTTTAGTCCACCGTCATTTTTAAAAAAGTTCCATTGGAAAATGATTGCAGATACATACAATGAGGAACAAAAACATTTCACTTTAGTGTTAATTAATATTAATTGAGACTGGAAAACAATTGTTTTGAACAGAGTCCCCAATGTTTAGTTAACTTCCTAAAAATGAACAGAGGATCAGACTCAACCTAGCAGCAGAAATGCACTTACAGTTCTCAAGCCTGACACCCAACCTAAAGACCCTCAGTGCCTTGAAGCAAGCCCAGCTGTCACATTCACATAGGAACATCTGTGAGACATTTTCCCTTTTCTTCTGTATAAAAAGCTTTTTTTTCTCCTTCTTTACATCTGAATTCATATGCTATTGTACATTTTTAAATGATAATGTCTAAACTTTTATTCCATTTTAAACCACACTACCATTCTAACATTAAAAGTAATTCACTAAAAAAGCATCAGCTAATATAAAAAAAAAGTTAAAAGGCACACCCTCACATCTTTCAGAAATTTCAGAATTTCAGCTTTAGTTTGGCCTACTAAAAGTTCAGTGCTTAACAATTTATAACCATACAAGCAATGGTATGCCAAACACTTTAGTTTCTGAAAGGGGAGACTCCAAGAAGAACATCTGAGAACCCCATGCCCCAGTGCCAAACCAATGACTCTGATGAATGCACAGGTTCCATTATACAATAGATTGGAATATAATATGCAGAATAAAATCTGCACATTTCATGAAATTGTATGTGTAACCGCTATCTTGAATATTTGGGATAAGATTCAAAAGAAAGGTAAAGCCAGGAGCATCAGTAGCTTTCTAAATGCAAACTGCTGAAGACAGGACAGAAGTAGGGAGAAAAGTTGCAAAAAGAAGAATAAGAGCTGAGCAAGAGACAGGAGTGTGAACAAGAGAGAGAAGCTGCTGGTCTCACTGAGAGTGGACGGAGAGGCAAGGAAATGAGCGGCTGGGTTTTGAGAGTTCCAGAGCTGAGCGAGAGTAATGAAGAGAGAATTGAGAAAGTCAGTGAGACAGAGGAAGGACATTTGAAAAAGAGAAAGATAAGAACTAAAAGTGAAGGGAGACAGAGCGAGCTTAGAATGCCTGCTGCAGGCCCAGCCAGACATCATGTTACTTTAAGTCTTTCTCTCTGTTTAAACAAATTCCAATGAAGCAACATGCCGCCTGAATTAGTAAAACAAAAATATTCTGAATTCTTGTCTCCGATATAGAAGGGGTTTTGATATTTGGTTTCATTGGTATTTATTGATCAGTGTTGCTTTAGTAGTGATTAGACTCAGATGCATTTTTGCACTTCTGGTGCATTTTTGCCACATCTGAGGTGTGTGTGCATTAGGACTTCATTTTTGACATTTGTTTTTAGTTTTATTTTCATTTTCCTTACCATTTTATTTTGCTTATTACACAATGCCATTGTATTCTCATGTCTTTCTCATCTGGTCAATGCAGCCTCTAATAGTGACGTCATGGGTATTTCTGGTATTAATATGGCACCGCACTGCAGGGGTGGCTTCTCTCAATGGACTTTCTCTGCAGCTTGCAAACTTACCACCCGTTAGATTTACTTCCAAGTTGTTTTAGCTTTGGGAATTCTTGTGGTTTTGACTCTGTTTTGATTCTCAATTTACAGTTTCATCTCAGCCCTTTGGTTTGGTCACTACAATCTCTTTGACTTCCTGGTTTTGACGTTTGGCTGTCCCAGGCCATACTGTATCTCTTGTTTTACTAATCATCTCCTGGTTTATTTCAAACTCATAGTAGTTTTGGCTACCTCGGTGTGCCCCTAACAAAATAAGTGCAAGAGCCATTGCAGTGTGCTGTAACGGCTGTGATGTTTGGGCCTTCAGGTTTGAGCAAACACAGTTTGTTCATAAAGAGAAGATTGTCACAGTGCCACGGAAATGTTAAGAACTCTAGTATAAACAACCAAAATGAAATTTTACAGTGTTTGGCAGGAATGGTATGTGAGGAAATTGCAACAGAAAAAAAAGAGATTAATCAATTTTTAGTTATAGCAGATGAGACCAACATTTTAAGAAAGGAGCAGATGTGCCTTGTACGACAGTATTGCTATGGTGAGGTGGTTAAGGAAGAGTTTTCTTCAGTACCAAGAAGCAGAACTCTAAGATGCAGCTGCTTTAAGTGAAAATGTAATTTGCTGTCTAGAGAAGTATGGACTGGAATGCAGAGAAAATCTAAGGAGATGATGGAAGTGAAGTCATGAGTGGGAAGTGCTAAGGGATTCAGACTAGAACAAAAACGTATTCGGTGGCCACTGGCTGTTTGAATCTAGTCACTGTAGACTGTATGAAAGATTTGCATGAAGAGTGAAGGCTTTTTCCTTTGCTTGAAAGACTTTATGCATTTGTGTCTGGCTAATAAGTCCATAAAAATCAGTTTGATATACAAAAATAAATGTTTAGTGGTGCACCATGGCAACTACAAAAACTTAGTGAGGTGCCTTCTGATACGTTGCATGTTGAGCTTAATGGATAGACTGAGTACTGTAATAAGAGCACTTGAAGATATATCTGATGAAACCAATCCTGATGTTTTTGAGCTATATTTTTTCAACAGTTCTAAGCAGACTAAACACAACTATGAATTTCATTGTGCTACTGTATGTACACATGACAATAAACTTCACTTGACTCGATCGAGTTATGGGGACAAGAAGGCTACGATCTCACGGTGGGTCAAACTTTATTGGGATACTTGCAGTCTACTTGAATATCCATGGTTTGTATCTGACAAGCTTCAACCACCTCAGAAGTGTGTGATCAAAGCAGTGGATCTGACATAAACCTTTGTGGAATGTTGCAGTGAGGTGTCCTTCAATGAACCACAGAGGGCAGCTATTGAAACATTAGATAACTGAGATGTCTGCTGCATTTCTACCTTTGTAATACAGAAAAGAAACTGAAAGCCATCAAGCAGACTACACGGTAGTGTTGTGACATCTCCTCGTGGACAGAAAGCACAAGCTGATTAGTAGTAAGAGTAATAATAATAATAATAATTCATTACATTTATATAGCACTTTTCTCACTAGTCAAAGTACTGCCATACAGGGAGAACCCAGAATGTGAACCCATTAACTCCTCAGTGTAAAGCAAGTGGTGCTACCACTGTGCCACCTCTCCGTGGTTGTAGCTGTTTTGCCAGTAAGTACTGTTGGGTGTGAGCACTGCTTCTAAAATCTTAAAGCATGTGAAACGTCACCAGCTCTCAACCACAATGGATGAGCAACTGACATGTAAAAGTACCGGTGCTTGACTTGATGAACTTAATAAATGCTTTGCTGCACTGTGTAACAACCTTAAGGTGTTTTAAGATTATAGGGGGAAAAAGGAGTCCTTGGGCAGCTCAGAACCAGTGGTGACAATTAATATCCCTGTTATCCCATGTACATCTTTTGTCTAACATATATAAAATATTTGATTGTTCTCTTTTTGTCACACTCAGAGACTGACCAGCACCTCCTACACATTCTCAGCATGTGTGTCCCACCTTGCCAAAACTCCCTTCTATCCTTTGCCACCCAACATAAATTTTCTATAATAAGTGAGAAGTTGCCATTCATGCATCTTCACTTCCTTACTACTACGACTTGCATCAATCCAACAATCAATGTACAAAAAACTCCTTTTGGTACAGCAACAAAGCCCAGAGTGATGGAAGTTTTAGTTTTGATGTCTGATGGGCTCTCACTGGCTTAGTAACGTCTGCTGGCTTGCATTTTTGCCTCCTCTACTGTGGGTCCAATCTACAAATTATGGCTACATTTTATTGTTAAATATTACAAAGTCTTGCTAATTTTAGAAATTACTTTCAACAATCTGCAGCATTTTGAATATTTTTCTGTTACCTGGGATGAACTGAAGAGACAAGCCATATATTTTTTTATATTCAATCAAGCTGTAGCATGCTATTTTTGACAACCTCTATTATCTATCTATCTATCTATCTATTCAATCCTTTTATGTAAATCGGGTGACACCATTTTTTTGCCCAATCAGACTGTTATTTTTTTTTCATGTAATCAGAGTCATTTTCTTGCTTGAGAGGGAGTTAATTCACTAAGACGGGCTTTCCAACTCTAAGCCACAGATATATTTCAAAGTGAGAAATCAAAACCCCAACCCACCCTCATGACCAACCTTAACCAATGCACTGATTCATCTTGGACCACAATAAGAAAAGCTTTAAAAAAAGATGAGAGACACATTTTTAAAGTACTGGAGGGTACATCTTGTTTTTTCACAGCGCACACTAACAAACACAACCACTAAATTTCACAGACAAGTGTGTGTGATTGTCTTATTGGAGAGTCCATCATCATGTCTCATAATACAGCCTGTTATGGCCACCATTAAAGGGATTGTGAGATGACCAGGGGCCTCATTTTTTAAATGGTGTGTACGCACAAAAATGTTGCGTACGCCTGTTTCTACACTCACATCGCGATGTATAAAAACTGAACTTGGCATAAAGCCATGCACATTTTCACACTACCTCTATCCCTGGCGTTCTGTGCTCGGTTTTGCAAACTGGCAACACCCAGCATCAAAGCAGTGCTACTGTTACTGTGTGGTTTCCCTTTGTTTTTAAAATTCACATCCCTGACGCGGCTTTATCAACTATACTGAAATTAACCGCATATCGTTTATTAGTTTAAGGCATCTGATTGTAATCAACCTGTAACCATATAATGGAGCACAGAATGGCCAAACTATTCAAAATAGTATAGCTGCTTTAGTGTTGTTAATGTCAGTGCAACACTCAGAGTATTTAACCCACTGTATCTGAGTGTGGAATCACAGCTGTACAGCACCTGATTGGATTATCGGGATACAGCATCAAGCACACGCTGCCTCAGCCATGCGTGCAGTCTATTTGAATTGTTCCCATACAGCAAACACTTCAGAGCCTTTCCTGTACGGAACCTCACGCTTCAGAAACAGTTTCATCCCAAGAGCTCTAAATGCACTCAATCAGTTCATCAAGTGTTCCTGGTAGAATTGTTTGTACTTATAAGTACAATCACCTCACTGTAAACTTGCACTACAGTTGTAATATTGCACAACCTGAGCCAATTTATAAAGTGCGTATTTACATATGATGGCGACTGGCTTCTAAGTTGATTTAGATTTCCAAGTGTTATCTTCTTGGAGCTCTTGATATCATTTTTAAGATGAAATGCAGTAAAGCATGTTTATTACATTAGACAGATATGTTTTAAACTTCATTAAAATAATGTACATTATAATGTATATTGTTAATAATTAAACATGTGAGGACACGGTGGACAACGATAGCAACAAGCTGGTGCCCCATTCAGGGATTGTTCCTGCCTCGTGCTGTATGCTGGCTGGGACCAGCGCGACCCTGGATGGATAGATAGATGGATGGAATAATTAAACGTGTACTATGAAGATATTTCAATGTTCCTTTAAAGTTTTGAAGAATTGGCGTTCTAAGCTTACAGATGGCTTAACGTCTATTACAGAGCTGATTGTGTGGTGATTGGTTATTTGGAGAAAGAAAAGGAAGGACAGGGATTGGGGGTTAGTATGTTTGAGAGAGACAGTACTGCTGCAATAAATTGTTTAATCGAAGGTCACACACGGTGCAGCAAGCATCTTGCAGGAGGCAGGATCAATCTCTGGACATGGCGCCAGCTCGTCACTATCACTGCGCCACTGTGTCCCCATATTTAATACATGCTTTAATCCCTATCATTATGAAAATGATATAAAGTATACATCTTAATAATTTAAATTGTTCAGAGAGCTGTAATATCATGAATGTAATGTATTCTGTGTCCTGTCGATGGAAGAGAAAGCCAGATTAAGAAGCACGTAGTGATTCACACACATAGACTACATAGAAGAACACATAGAATACGAAATGCATTTAACGCATGTGGAAAGCAGCCTGGACACAGACAGGCAGACACAGATGGTTCAAACCCAAACACACGTTTATTATACATATTCTATTCACAGAAGTGTATCACACACAACCCAGTGCCTCTGCACCAAATCACCCTTAGTCCAGGCCTCTTTCAATGATGCCTCTCTTCCTGACCGCCTCCACTCCTCTCCTCCGAGCTCTGTCCTCTTCCACCCGACTCCAGCTATCAAATGGAGGGAGGCGGCCCCTTTTACAATCACCCGGATGTGCTCCAGGTGCCTCCCGATGGACTTCCTGGTGTGGCAGAAGTGCCGGCTGAGCTCCCGGAAGCACTCCGGGTGTCCCTGGTATTCCTTCCGCAAGCACCTCCGGGTGTGGCGGATGTGCTGACGTCCAGAGCTCTTCAGGCATCCGGGCGTCCCCTGGCGGTGACCATGGGCCCCTATAAGGCTGAGCTTCCATGCTTTGTTCCCGTGGTCCCCATACCAACCAGGGTGGCTGCGCACTCGTAGTCCGGAGGAGGCATAATCCCTCTTACAGTCCTTCCAGGTGTCCCGGTTGGGTACCGCCCCTAGCCGCTCACCACACGTGCTACTTTACTTACAATGGGATTTGAGAAACTAGTAAATTAAATGATTTTAAGTTGAGGTTTATGACGTTCTACTTTAATGACAAAATAAACTACGTGATTAAAGTGGAAATTTCAAGATTAAAGTTGACATTTGGACATCTTTTTCAACTGTGTCCCTATTTTGTTTTGTTTTCTCTGTACCCTAATACGCTTCCATATGACACTCTGACAGTGGGTTACGACTCGCCCTTTCACGGCGACTTTGATATCTGACCACTTCTTGTTTATTTCAGGCACTTTGCGACTTTCTGAACTTGAACTTTTGAGTTTCTCCGCCACTCTATGTCACTTGATAACTTCCTTTGTTGATTATATCACTGCTTAAACCTCTATCTGATATTCGCTGAAATTCTTCTTTTCCATCATACTTTTGCCATTGTCATTTCACAGAACACAAAACATAAGGGGCTATTTATATTGATTTGCATATTCAAAGAGGTGTAATTCTGGGAGGAGTCTGGGAGGGGCGGCAGGCGCATGCACGAGTGTTACATTTCACACAGACCGGGATTTATGCAGCGGAAGAATGTGGAAGTTGGCGTATGCAAAGATTTATGCATTTGGATTTTTATGTGCGTACACACATTTCCGCATTTGTCCGTACGCCATATTTTAGTGTGAATTCTGTGCATGGCTTTATGCATGAGGCCCTTGGAGATGAAAAGGCAGAATGGTGTTCTTAAAATTTGTAGAAAATGTTTGCAAGGGACAGTTGTTAATTGTTTTGGGATATTTTTTGCTTTCTTTTCTCTGTCATTTTATACATTTTTTGTTCTTCTACCCATGTTACTTTTTTGTGAGGAATTCGTTTTTATCATTTGTTTGGTCCTTCAGGTTATTTTAAAGTTATGATCACATGCTGGCCGCTGCATGTAAATATGGTGGCATTTTACCCTGTAGCTATTGGTGGATCAAAATCAAAACACTTTTTGCATTCTCAGTAGTTTAGATTGAAAGAACAAGTTTGTGAGATCTATTTTGTGTTTTCCAACTTTGTTAGTTTTGTTTTTGTTGTGACTGTTCTTTCAGATTATCCCTTTATCCTTGGCGTTCAGTTCTCTTGTCTTTTTCGTAATGACCCCAGCCTGTTTTTATCTCCTGGTCCTTCTCCTCTCACAGTAATTTTCATGCACTGTCGCACTTAACAACAGACAGGTCAGAAGACTAGTGGGATGGTCAGAAAAATTGTTTTTCAAAAGCAAAATCTGTAAGATTGTTAGTGATAAAAGAAGGAGGAAGTTCAAAAATAAAAGGCGATAAAAGGCACACACTTTTTTTTTTTTTTTGAGAATCCCAACACTAGGACATCGCGTTATTCTGCCTGCCATCGTTTATTGGGGCAGGGATGTGGTAACACCATTCACAAAATACATGAATAGCAGTAGTGCTCTTTCCTATAAAATCACCCCCATATATCTGATACAAAATGGCAAACAAGAAAACCTTCCATTAAAAGGTGGTGTGCTGATATCACTCTTAAACTTTTAATAACAAAAATATGAAAAAATAAAAATAATAAGTTTTAAATGTTTAACATGGCATAAAAAGAGTCAACTTGCTGAAGCTGTCAGTCACTGAATAATAAGTCACACTTGTTCATGTTCTGATTGAAAAAATGCAAACCTTCAAGTATTATATATATGAAAAGGGCTCTCCCAGGAACATCTCTGTCAGTGTGACAGACACATGTGGCCTTTCAGGGTCAAGCAAGATAAAAGTCAGAAATTGTCCTCTTATACCAGGTTAAAAAAAAAACAAAAATCAACAAGAGCAGATTGGCAATGCACAAATGGTGCTGCTCATCTCCATTCAGTTTTTCTTAAAGAAATCTCAGTCCTTGAAGGGCTGTGAGGTGTTACTCGTGTTGCCAACAATGCAAAAAAAAGTAGATCAACTTAGCTAAAAACATGAAAAATAATTCAAGTTTAACAAAATCAATAATAAAATACAAGCCACACTGCACAAAATGATTTTTAGGAATGGTATGATGAAGAGTTCATGATGGTGCCCTGGCCTCCAGATTCTCATTGAACGTCTCTGGGACGTGTTAGAGCAACAAGTTCAACCCATGGTGGAGTTGGAGGATCCTGGTGCCAGATACCACAGGACACCTTCAGAATGGATCCATGGTTCGGTGGGTCACAGGTGTTTTGGCAGCACACAGAGGAGCAATGGCATATTAGGCAGGTAGCCATAATGTTTTGGCTGATTTCTACTCTTTTGTATTTTGTGTTTATCCGACTTTTCAAAATTTCCTTAAGTTTGTTACTTTTAATTGTTTTGTAATTGATATTAACTTTCTTTCAGCTCCTCATGTTAGTTTATGCTCTATTTAGTATGTTAATTGTGTTATCTATGAAATTTGCAAGGAACAATAAGACCCCAAATTAGGCAAAACAGCTTAGCTTAGCTGCAACACCTGAGGCTTATGTCACTCTGTGGAGGCACTGCATTCATTTATATACATTGTCCTTCTCACTTTAGTACATTTTATGATCTTTAGACGATTTTGCTTTTGGCTTTTCTGATTTTTGAACTTTTGTTTTTTTTTTTTTGGATTTTGAATAAAGGATGGAAGAATTTACTTTTGTTCCTTACTTTCAGTAACTGTTACTTTACAAGCATTTCCCATCTCCATAACAGTGGGAAGGTGACTCATCTGACAGTACGGCTGTAGTGCTTGTTCCAGTATTATTCTTAATGTTGTTTCAACAGTTATGTGATGCTTAGCACAATAGCCTGCCTTATTATGTTTTCCTTCTTTTCCTCCTTTTTTTTCTTCTTCTTCTCGTATTACTGTTTTGACTATTATTATTATTGCTGTCAGCTTTGTGATGTAGTCTTAGTGTTAGTATCAGAAAACTACAAATCATCATCACGATTTCCAACTTGCAGCTTGTGGTGTCATGAGATCATGACTTCATCCATTCATTCTCAAATGTTAACTTTCACTCCTAGCTGGGAGTAGGCGTAGGACACTTTATGAATACTTGACTGTCCTGCTCTGAGGAAGGACAAATTCTTACCGTAGTGCGACTTTTAATGCAATGCCTAGGAGTAATTCTGAGATTTTGATAAACACGGGCCTAGACTTCCCTGATCTACCCAGATACTGGCTTCACTCTAGAAAGCCTGGGCCTAAACTTAAACACTGCAGAAAATGAAATCTAAACAAGTGAAAGGTTCTTATATCAAGTTAATTAAATTTGGTTTTCCTTAATGTTAGATTTATTGACTTATTGAGATTTGTATTTACGTTTTAAGAAATCTGTCAAGTAAATTTTGCTTACTCCATTGGCAGAATTTTTGCTAAGTAAAATAGAGTTTTGCTTTTATTTAACAAAAAAAATATGCCAATGTTGTAAGCAAAATTCACTTGACAGGATTTTTAAAATGATGTAAATAATCGTAAATACACATTTCTTGGTAAGTCAATCCATCTTATAAAAAGGAAAACAAAATTTAATGGCTTGGTATAAAAACATTTTACTTGCCCAGATTTTGTTTTGTAGTTAAAGGCAGAATTCAAGGCCCACACAGACCCAAAATGAGGCTCAGGCTTAAAATGCCCAAAAATGTATTCTCAAGGAAGGTATAACCAGAAACCGCTGGGTTAAATGGACAAAGCAATGTCCTTAAAAATCAAAGGATTAATTAGTTATTTAACAAAAGAATAGCAAAAAATGTAAAGGCACACGGTGAAAAGATCAAAAAACAAAACAAAAAGCGTTTGACTAAAAAATCTAGGAAGTCTAATCTGTTACCCACTGACCAAAAACCAAAATACCAAGTAGAACTCTACTATAACCAGAAAAATCAAAAGAAGTACTTACACAAAGATTTGCAATTTACAACACTACAACAATCTGTGATACTCTGAGGGCCTCCTCTCCTTAACCTTACTTTAAAGGCTGAGGGCGGTCCCTCTGTAATTATGTCATGGTGGCCCCGCCCCTTGGGTTTTACACAGAAAACACAAGCACTGTTGCTATGAGGCACAAATACACAATCTATAACTACTAAATGATAATTAAATAAAACATGAACAGAATTTACATAACAAAAAACGTTAAAATTAAAATAGTAAAAATAATAAAAAAGAAAACAGGCAACTATCCATCCATCCATTTTCCAACCCGCTGAATCCGAACACAGGGTCACGGGGGTCTGCTGGAGCCAATCCCAGCCAACACAGGGCACAAGGCAGGGAACCAGTCCCGGGCAGGGTGCCAACCCACCGCAGGACACACACAAACACACCCACACAGCAAGCACACACTAGGGACAATTTAGAATCGCCAATCCACCTAACCTGCATGTCTTTGGACTGTGGGAGGAAACCGGAGCGCCCGGAGGAAACCCACGCAGACACGGGGAGAACATGCAAACTCCACGCAGGGAGGACCCGGGAAGCGAACCCAGGTCCCCAGGTCTCCCAACTGCGAGGCAGCAGCGCTACCCACTGCGCCACCGTGCCACCAACAGGCAACTAATCCGGGTTTATTTTATCATCTCCTTCAGTTCTGTTAGTTACACTTTATTTTTAAATATGAGTTTTGGGGTCAGAATCAGTTTTCCGATTGAAAATCGTTTCCTAATAATTATATATTTTTACTCTTTTTTTCTCTGAGGTGTGCGGTGCTAACAATGTGGGATGAAATTTCAGCATAGTGCACTTTGTGGATAAAGGTAAACACTTTGCTTTGTGATTCTTATTATTGATTATTAGTAGTTTAAACCCTTTATCTGGTTTCAGCTTTAATTTTTAGTTTGGCATTTAGGATTGATGTAAGACAGGACAAATTCTTGGTTACGACATTTTGGCTTGTATTTTTTGAAGTCACCTCCATTATTTTAAAATTCTGCATAATGTGGCAGACACATAACACCCACCATGTACAGTACACCCCCAAAATTCGCGGGGGTTACGTTCCTAGAGCACCTGCGAATTGTGAAAAACCGTGACTTTTGGATGTGGTTAAAAAACGCCTTTTAAATGCCTATTTTTATAGTTTAAACCCTAAATACAGTATGCCCCCAAAACACTTTAATTTCATTGCAAACTCAGCTTAATACATTACCTAAAAAATTACCTTAAAACGTTACCTAAAAACAAAATGTAAAGTTAACCCCGTATACTGTACAGTACTGTACTGCTATGTCTACCGTGGTGCTAGAATGTAAAATACCGATGTTACCGCTATACGTACTGTAATTCATGCAGCACGTTTTCTTTGGTATGTGCTGTTGTTTTCTTTGTTATAATTGGAGTAAATACATAATAATTTCATTTAATTAAAATACAGTAAAATGTACGGGTACTCACCAATGATGAATGAAATTGATGATGATGATGAAGTAGCTGTGCAGTACGATGCACAGGATTTAAAACTCCTCGGGTGGTGCCTCTTCTTCAGGCGCTTCAGGAGGAGTCGTATCTTTGGACGGGCCTTCTTCTGGTGGGGTTTTGTGCTGGCTTTTCTTTATAGGTTTCAGGAACATTGTGATGGGAAGTTGCTACATTGTCTCCTGTAGCGAACTACTGCTACAATTTCCGTGCTTTCTCACGGATGATGTTACCGTCCAAAGGGATGTTCTTCTTCCTGCAGTCAGTGATCCACAATGCCAAGGCAGATTCCATCCTGACGATATTTTTATTCATTACGGTCGTTACCTTTTTGGCACTATCACAGAAACTTAGATATGGTACTCCAGATCATTGCTTTGTTCTTCTTTATGTAGCGTGCAGTGCTTTCATCAATGAAATAGTGGAGCTCTAATGCAGGATAACTTTTTAGTTCCCAGAGCAAATCCAGTAGTTTAACCTTCTCCTGGAGTGTTTTAAACTTCTTCTGGTGCTTAGGCTCAGTGCCAGAAGCCTTAGAAGGTGCAGGGCGTTTCGGCAACATCTTGTGTGTTTAAGAATAACAAATCAATATCAAAATGGAAAACACGAGGACATTCAGCTGGAGATGCATCACAGGGCAGCAGTCAATCAGCAGCAAGGAGAAATGAATAACGATCTCGGATTGGCTACTTTCACCATCCCAAACCGCGTTTCCCTCAGTGGTTGCTTCCTGTTCTCTCTACAGCACTGTATTGCCATAAAAAATTGCGGAGGATATTTGCGCTTTCAGCTAACAATTAATAGTTAGGTTCTAAGGAAAAATCCGCGAAAGACTGAGTCCGCAAACTCTGAATCGCAACTTCGCGGGGTCTACTGTACTGTGATTTCCTGTCACCTATAAAGCACTGTAACTGTGCCCCCCCTATGGATTTCAAGGTTACAGAGCTGGTGTCTCTACCAATTTTATATTATCTTACTCTCCTTATCCCACCCTTAACACCAACAACTGCACTGAGCATTATTCTACAAGAACAAAGCTAGACGGCAATGCTCAAAAGAGGAAGGAGGCCACCCCACTTTCTTTCTTCTTGCTGCTGTTCTCAAAGGAAAGGCTGGGATGTGACCCAAAGCTTAAAGTGCTCCGCTTTTATCAGTGTTCAACAGATAATAAGCAGCCACAGCATGGCCTTTTCAGGCTAAACAACTAAACTAGATAGACAGTTGCAGAAACATCAATTCTCAAATGGCTCCAGCTGTAAAATGCTTCTTTCAGAATCCCTTATGAACTGAAATGAGGACACAGATTAGTCAATTGAATGTGTTTGTCTAATACAATGAAAGAATCTAATTAGGTGACAAAAATCTAACAGTCTGATTGATGACACGGAGCAGCAGAAGAGGCTATTGAAATGGGACATTCTGACTTAAAAACAACTTGATCTGAATACTGAAGGACTTCGGTGTTTTCATTACAAAGTGCCAGCTTATAACAATTGTAGTGCTGGAAACCCTGAATGAGTTTCCACCACCTTTGGAACGGTTTTGCCTAAACTTTAAGGGATGAGTGTGCAGCTGTGAATCCAATTAAAATTGATTATCCTGTCAAGCCTGCTGCAGACTTAGTGAAAAAAATCTACTGAACTGTATGAAAGGCACATGTTTGTGTGTTCTGTCTCTGGTCAGTTTGAAGTAAGTTCACAAATGTGTTGTTATTTATTTATTTATTTATTTATAGGAGAAAATCTGGAATACAATCCCTCAATTATATGTGTGAAGTCTAAGCAGCTAATCATCACAGGGACACTACAGGTCACAGTTACAGTACATGGATCCAGTTGTCACCCTCCAAATGATAACATATGATATACTGTAGATAAGAGAAACCTGACAGTTCTTAAAAATAAATTTTTAAAATTTTACCAACCTTGATGATTAAATCATAAGTACAAAAAGCAATTCAATCAGAAATAACCAATACAAACATTCCTAATCACTGAAGGTGACAATTGCCTATATATAAAATGCTCTGGTTGTCTCTCTGTCATGCAAAAAATTGTGAATCACTGGGCCTTGAGCCTTTATCTTTGTCTTAATCAAGAGCTTATGACATGATATATGCATAACATGACCCATGAATTGGAGGTGCAGACTACCTTGACCGTGGGTTTTGTGTTCTTCTCAAGACAAGTGATCACATATCCAACCTGAAGAGAACAGTGGTGAGGGCATGTGGCATGGCTGATAGAGAAAGAAACATGAAAACAGTGAAGCACATTGCACAGGTCAAGAGTTCATTTTCAGTGCAAATGTGTCATAAACACCATTAGGGCATGAAAGAGATGGTGTGACCTTCACCAGAGTAACCTGGGGTACTGTGTTTTATAAGTAGTGCAAAAGCCACCATTCTTTTACATTTAGATGAAAAGTGTACATTCTGTCTGAGCCATGTTCTGAGGGGCACCAAAGTGCCCTTTGGAATAATTATGGCTAGTCCTGAGCATTAATAGGCAAGCAGGTAAAATAGAAGATCTAACTTGGGAATGGGGTGGGGAGCTAAAAACAGGCCAGACTCATCAATGTAATAATAGTCATGCAGGTCCATCTGAGGGTCACCTTCCAGGCTCAATTCAAGTGTGCAATACCTCACTAGACCATGAACAGGTGTAGTCAGTAACTGTATCATCTCTTTTTACCCCTCTAGTGTCAAGAAGACATCCATTGTGGACAACTAACCCTGCCCAGTACCTCCAAAGCCCTGCTTCTTCTAGACAGGAACATATAAGACTGCAAAATCCCAGCAGATGGCATCTCACTTTGGAAAAGCAGACCCCACATGTCTGAGCTTCTGCAACACAACCCACTTGAGAGAGCTGACTACATCGAGAAGCCTTACAGGCTGAAAAAGCTCTGTCATGACTCATTTCTGTTGCACCACTGCCTGCTCATATTTGCTAATTTTTTTGGACTTTGGCTATAAATGGGGTGGCCCAGTTGGCATCCCAAATTTTTGTTGGGTCTCCTTTTCCTCCTTCCTCACTCACACACTATAGGGTAACATTTTGTCACTACTTTAATACGTTTTTGAGTGATTTCCATTCTGGGAAAATTGGACACAAAACAGAATCCAGTCTTGAATGGGGCACCACTCTATTTCCAGGACCAGCCATAAGAACAACCATATCTGTCTAACTGACATCACTAATTTTGTGATGTGAGAGGAAAACTGAGATATGCAGTGTAAAATAAACAGAGGGACAATGAAAAAGGTTTAGGGATCCACCTCGTACACTGAAGAAAATGCAAATGCAAGTGAAGGTGAAGGTCATTACAGACGTGAGCTCCAGACATAACTGATGAAGGTTACATCATGTCTGATATATACTATATGTATAACAGACAGGAAGAGGTGGTGTAGGAAGTGAAGAAGACCCCAGGGTGGAATCCTGGGAATTTGGAAGAGGAAATGATGTCAGGGAAAGGCGGGGTCTTGAGGGACGGAAGAGGACATGACGATATTGGAAGGTGACTTCTGATAACTGGAAGAAGGATTAGACTGAAGTATCTTCTGTTGTTCTGCACGGGAAAAGGAGAAAATGTTAGAGTACAGAGCTAACCCCTGATCTGGTGGGGAAATGCAAGTATCTGAGCCCATAAACTCTCTCCCATGCGCATGTGTGTGACTGCAGGTAATAAAACAATGCAGAAACTACAGGCAAATGCCACACAGACAGAAGCTGGGCAAGAGATTTGAGTCCAGAATCTATGAGGTAGAAGCACCAATCACTGCACCATCACTTTAGTGATGTAATACAGTCTAACATTCTCAAACCTCTTCAATCAAAATCAGTGTTGTGGGAGAGCCAGAGTCCATCTTGGCAGGACCCAGCGTTAGATAGGGTGTCAATCCAGAAGAAGGCCCACTCACGCACACACCCTCACTTAGAGTCCTAGTCATAGGGAGAATCTAGAAAGCCCATAGGGCCGACATCCAGGAGCAGGATTTAAACTCAGGAACTTGCCCTGCCTTTAAGGTGAGCTATTTTGATCTTCTAAGGTCTTTGTAACGTGTCTACTTTTTACTCAAGTTGGACAGTTCATTACAAGTGCCAAGGCATTTCTGAGGCTTCTTTCATGCTTTAATATCGAATAAGACAACAGTAATGGAAAGGTTTGATGTCCCAGGTGGGAAACCCTATTTAGATGCGATTCTTGACAAGACAAGGTCAAATAAACTGTTAAAAAAATTCAGAAAAAAAAATATGTTGCTGATGCCACCAGTGTGTCTTCCACTGTGCGGTCTTCTCAGATGATGACTATTTTCTAATGCCACCATGGTGATATCATTGGTCCTCCTCCAGTAACAACTTCTCCATTCTAAAAATGGAAGTGGAAAATGGATCAGAAATTGTGTAACATCCATTTGCTTTTACTGTGCACCCACAAACTTGGCAAGTGCTCATGGGTGACACATGCGCACAGCTTCTTTTCACTCTTGATAGGCCTACTAGTGCCAAATACACTATATAAATAAAATGTAGTATTAGTATTATTATTATTATTTGAGGAACTTCAAGATCAAACTGTATCTGAGTGAGTATGCAGCACAACTCCTGGATTGACTTCGGTCTTGTCACTGATGGACTACTGCAACTCTCTGCTAGCACGATGATCGACATGTTGTCACCAAACCGCGGCAGTATAGTGTTTACCCAGATGTCACTCCTCTCTTGAGATCGCTGCACTGGCTTCCTGTAGCGGCATGCATTAAATTAAAATCTTTGATGCTTGCCTACAGAGTAGTCGGTGAGTCTGCACCTATAAATATGGAGACACTTGTGAGGTCCTTTGCACCTTATCAAATCTCAGTCCAGACCTTTTTTCATTTGCAGCTCCTGGCAGATGGAACAGGCTGCTTTCCTCTATTCATGACTTCGCATCCCACAATGTGTTCAAGAAGTGTTTGAAGACTCTCTTGTTTGGTGATAAGTTTTGTTAAGCTGTTAAATTCTGTAAATCTGGAAATTCTAACTCACTTGTGTTTTGTTCTGAGCCCTTCACTTGAGATGACCAATTTTGTAACCTCATCCCGTAACGCTTGTTTCACAGAGAGTACCTTGACTGATGTTATCCAGTTATGTTGGCTTCTTTTGTAAGTCACTTTGGATAAAGGTGTCTGCTAAGCAAATGAATGTAAATGTAAATCCGTCCTGATACTTCTTGCATGAATATAACCAAACAGAAGGACTGGGTCTGGAGACAGTAAAAAATTATGGCATTTGTATACCTTGACAATCCTACACAGAGAATACAAGAAGATGGAGGGTACTGAGGGGGTCACTATTACAGAGCCCACACTTCACCAAGAAAGTCTCTAAACATTAATAGGAATGTACTAGCTTGATGAAGGGACATTGCATTTTTAATAAAAAGAAAATGGTCATCCCTAATAATTACAGAGCAGTTATATTACATTTCTTAACAGGTAAATTAGTTGAAATAAATGTAAAAGATTAGATAGTAAGAGTCTCCCAGTCCAGGTTTGTCAGTAATCCTCACCTCCTTGGCAATAATATGCTGTAGTATTTTTTTTTTTAATATATTTTATTGATATTAATTAAATGCAAATAATAATCCATGCAGTCAAATCAAACTTAACAAAACCAAAAATTCAACTCCCACCGAAAGCGGGGCGAGCTAGCCGACACAGCAAATCTCTGAAAGCAGCAAGGTAGGAAGAGTATCCTTTTCCCAATATAGAAGCTTATTCTAAAATATTATTGATTAGATCCTGTCATATATTAAAAAGTTTTGAGCAGATCCTCTGAGTGAGGATTTGATTTTTTTCCACTTTCAAATAGTATAGAACATCAGTTACCCACTGACTAAAAAGAGGTGGGGTGGGATTCTTCCAGCTGAGCAAGATAAGTCTACATGCTAGTAGTGAGGTAAAGACAAATATGCTGGAGTTTTAACTTAATAAATTTGACAACAGTTGAGCAGAAGATGCTACAGGGCTTATCTTTTAAAAAGCTGAGAGGTCGAGCTGAAGGCTATGAATTGACTCAAATGTAGAAATCAAAGGCTTATGGCACAAGAGCCCCCGTTTGAGGCAATGACAAGAAAAAAACATCCACGTTTCACACATGTTTTGCCATTTAGTAGACTATTGCATCCCTTTACATTTTTGAGTTTTTACAGAGATTAAGGGATTTGATCGAGAAGTTTTTTTTTTTAAATAACTGTCACAATTTGGATGTTCTTTATCAGAAAGTCAGGATAAGCACACTTGGAAATGCACAAATGATTGTGAAAATTAATGAACTTCAGACATCCACAATTTTATTGAAACATTCAATAACTAAATGACCACAAAAAAAACTGAAAATACAACATACTCAATATAATTTGAACCAGCCATTGCATAAAATGCCTTTTTTGAATCCAGCTCTTCATTTTCAGTCCCCTTCTACTTTCTTCTTCTTCATTCCTCTTTTACCTATTTGTGTACGTGAGAGTTTCAATGGGTCAGTCGGTATGTCAGTCCAGTACCACCGTGTCGATCACATTGTGTATCATTTTACAATTACTGTTTGGTGTGAATTATTTGCATTGCATCCTGCATGATGCCCCACAGTATGTATCGATGTAGAGCGAGCTCTGAACCAGCAAATGCATTTTACACGTGTGTGCACTGAATCGGACATCAGGGCAGAAAACTGATGCCAACATTTCACAACAGTCAGGCAGTAGTCAGCAGTAAGCACATCACAACAAGACACTCTGGAAGAAGTGATAGCAATACTTGCTTTGTATTTAATGTGACACATTCGGTATGGAGCTTCCAGTTTCTTGCTTTGTCCATCCATCCATTGTCCAACCCGCTGAATCTGAACACAGGGTCACGGGGGTCTGCTGGAGCCAATCCCAGCCAACACAGGGCACAAGGCAGGAACCAATCCCGGGCAGGGTGCCAACCCACCGCAGGACACACACAAGCACACACTAGGGCCAATTCAGAATCACCAATCCACCTAACCTGCATGTCTTTGGACTGTGGGAGGAAACCGGAGCGCCCGGAGGAAACCCACGCAGACACGGGGAGAACTCCACACAGGGAGGACCCGGGAAGTGAACCTGGGTCTCTTAACTGCGAGGCAGCAGCGCTACCACTGCGCCACCATGCCGCCCACTTCTTGCTTTGTAAGGCGGTCATTTTTTTTTTTAATGTTACTATGTTTGTAAATTAATTTAGTGTAGTTTTTCGGTAATACATTACATGGTTTTTGCATGAAACTTTCACTCCTCCAGACACCGTTGCAAGAAATGCATAGAAAAGTCAGACAAAGTTTTTTCTCAGAATGTAGATAATCAGAAAGTATGTGGTTAGTCCTGAAAATAAAAGCCAACGTTTGATATGAGTTGTTCACTTTAAATTAATTTCTCTTAGAAATAATTTTTCTATGAATAAGTATACATGGGAATAAGGGTTTCTTTATTATCTGTGCAGTTGCCTTTGCAGTACGATGCTTCTGATCATAGTGATTATTTAATTCATGGTGCCACGAAGTGTGTGTGTGTTTGTTTTGCATATGGGCGCCATGTTATCATTCCAGTTACTGGTGTGCTGCTCCCAGTTGCCAAGGAATGTGACTTATTGTCATCAGTGTAACCCTTAAATAGTGGCAAGACAATTCATTCATATCCATGATTTGGACAGAAAACACACACAAATGTAGTGCAAAATTTCTTTCTCAAATTTCTGGTTTTCGGAACTTTTGGTTTTTCCCTCTGAATTTGTATTCTAATTTGCAATTAGGGTTTGCTGCAAAAGGTTTAATCTTCACAGTTTTGACTTGTTTCTAATTTTGATTACATTTCATCTCCTGCTCCTCTTCCTGTCTTTGGGCAGAATAGTGAATTATTATTATTATTATTATTCAAAATAGGAGGCCCATGGTGGAAGCACGCAGAGGGAGGTCCACGTCTTCCTTCAATTATCTGACGACACTGCATTATATGACTCTAGAATCATGCATTATGTGTAAAGTGGACTTAACTACTGTCACACATGTGTGAATAGGAGGCAGTGGAAGGGCTTAAAAAATAATGGTAACACATCTGCCCAGGGGGTGGCGGGGTGCACTAACCCTCTTTCTAAGTTCCCTGCAGACCTTTCCCGGGAAATCCCACCAGGAACCACTGCCTTGATTTGGGACACTCCACTTCCAGTGCCAGGCCTGAGGACATCACTTCCCCCAGACCTCCTATAAAACCTCACTCCCTTCCTCTGGAGGACAGCTCTGTTTTGGACTCAGTCTTGTAAACTGCTTTGCACTTACAAAGTCTTTACTTTTTGCAGCCAGGAACATATTACACGGGTGGCTGCCCCAAACCTTTCTATGTCTGAAGTCTCGTCTTGTTACACTACTTAAGTGTATTTATGAGAAACTTCAGAGAGAAAAAATGATATGTTGTAAGTGATATGTGTAATTGTAATGCACAGCGCTGTGCAAGCGTATATTATTAGGGTGTCATATTTCTGGGGCAACCGTGTCTATCAGTCCTCATTTGTGTCCTAATTTGTTCTTAACTAATTTATATCTTTTCCATGTTTTAGATTCATTTCATTTTAGTGATTTGTGTCCTATGAGGTGGTCTGCTCTTCCTCTTTCTCTTGTCTGTGTTGGTCTGAAATTGTCCACAGTGCTCTAATAATTTAGTTGATGTGAGCTAAGTGGCTTTCGAAGACTAGTTGTGGTATGTATGTGCTGCCTGAGATATGGATGTGTAGTCTAATACAGGCATTAAAATGGAGAAATTGGAAATTACATTTGAAAAAAGAATGTAAGCTGCCTCGACAGACCACCACTCTTTCCAGCTGCTATTGCTCTCATCCTCTTGTCCCACACTGGCATCACAAAACACTGCTTATTCTAATTATTGTATTGTTCAACTTTTTTCAATATCTCACTGAAGGAATTATGAAAAATAAATAGTCAAGTATTCTGAATGAGTTAGTGGAAAATAAGTTTCATTAAAATTCACCCATAAAGGCTGACGTGCGTGTTAAGGCACAGTATGTTATGTCATCGCTGTTAATTCAACCACAAGTTTACTTTAATGCTGAATGTTTGCAGAGATGTAAGCTTACTACTAATAATAGGAGGCTTCTTCCTAATTTTTATGAAGCCCATTTTCATTTTCTTATTTTATATCTGTTTCCACACTTCTTCTTCTGGAGTATAAAAACTGCTTTCCCACACAGACATTCAGTTAACACTACAGAACAGGCACAGGGGCAATGCAAAGATCAACAGAGGGCAGTCACCCCTGCACTGTCTCACTTGGCTGTGAGCTTTGTTTGTCTAAAGTGCTATGACCCAGGTGCAGACTGGTTGGGTAACTGTTAGTGTACTAACATCAGCTTGCTTCACTTTCTGCATTTACCAGAGAAGAGCATAGTGCTATTATCTGTTTTTGTGAACTATTGGTGTATCAGGACCACAGATCTGTTGTTGACTTTTTGCACAATATGACATTTGTTTCTCAATGAAGTGTTTAGGAATGGATTGTCATGTGCATGTGCTTGGGAGACAGCTTAAGGGCTTCAGGGATGGTAGTTCTGCAAAACAGAAGATTGACAGCCATTCCACATCTGACATCACTTCATGTTCCGCCCTGGAACCCATATGACCAGCAGTTCAGCCATCTTTGAATCAATTCTACATTAGACATTGACATTTTCTTCATTCAAATATTGTGGTGACCTTCATAAACTTGTCTTCTGATTGGGTTGTCACTTTGGGCCTGCCAGATTTCTTCCTATGAGAGTTTCTTTCAGTTTTCAATTGCCTTTCGATTGTGTAGGACACCATACTCACCGACACTTTAATTTCTTTTGCAGTTTCTCCAAATTAAAGGCCTATACTTTTAAGGGTAATAATGCCCTGTCTCGTTTCATTTGTTAATTGCAGTTTTCTTGCCATTATCACTGGAATTTATGACTTTCTACAGTGTAATATTGTCCAAGTAGTACTTCAGAGAATGTAGTAACACAGTCTGCTTTAAGATAGACATTTTTTAAGTAATCAACAAAAGTTGGGACACCTATACAAATTGTTTGCTTCAACTTGCAAGGCCTAATGTACTTTAATTGCTGCAGAACATCTGTAGGTTGTAAATTATTAGTTGTTCCTTGAAGAAGGCCCATTTGTAATATTTTGAAATTATCTTTTTTTGTTTTTTGTAACCTTAAACTTTAAGTTTAAACCTCTGGCCGTTTACTGCTTACCTTTTTCACCATTTTAGTTCATTTATTGCATTTCAACTGATTAAATTTGAAGACAAAATGGAAAAACTGAGGCGCTCTAAAATTTTGACCGGTTGTATAGATACTGTACTTATATTAAAAAATGACCTATTTTGTCATCTCTTCAAAATATGTATTCCTTTACTAGGCTTCATTATTTTATGAACTGTACTGGTAAATTCAGCTATAGAGTATCAGTCCTCCTGAACCCAATTTGCTCACGTGGTGGAATCAGTCGACACAAAGTAGCAACCAGCCCTGGAAGGGATGCCAGCCCATTATAGGCCACACTGTCCCACAATATCTCATGGCAGGCCAGCTGAGAGCCTCCAGTCAGGACTCTACTTGAACCATTTGCTTTACGGATTTGTGGATGCAGAACAAACTAGGCTTCCCTTCCTTTGACAGGAGGCGCCTAAGACAGGCTCCTTCTAAGATTTTCCTCCTTCATCAATTCAAAGCATAACACTTCCAGAAGAAAATCTTACACCGGTAACATTTTCAAACGGTAAATAAATAATGAAAATCAATTCCATCTATTTTACAAAGATACTAAAAAACGCTCAGGTGTTAGTGGCAGAAGGTCTCATCCATCTGGCATTATTCTTTGCTAACTTGCCGTCTCTCCATTCACGCCTAATGCACGCTTGTCAAGGAGATTGCACTTTTCTATTCACAAGCACCACAGTATGACAATTTATAAATTGATTGAATTTTGTTTCTCCTCTTGAGATGTCTGCCTCATAGTAGTAAGCACAGGCCTGATTTTCAGGCTCTGCTTTCATTCTGAAACGAAGTGAAGCTCACTTGACCAGCTGTTCCCTTTGCTTGCTCTGTGAGCACTCAGCTTAGGGGACTCGACTGTGGGGATTGCTTGTTTATGTACTGCATGTGACTTCTCAGTACATCTGATTTTGGCTCAACCACATTAAATCTGTTCCTCCTTGACATTATGATGATTATTATTATTACCATTACAGGTTTAATATACCATTCATCTGGCACATTCCTTTTTTAATATATTATTTTACTGATTTTAATGAGTAACTGACAAGCCATTAATATACACAGTAATGTTATTCAAAACTGATCAGATACCCTAGAAAAGAAATAATCTAAGGAGATTTAAATTGCAGTAATCATTCAAAGATTTTAATGTATCCAAAAGGCGTATTCCCTTTGGTATAATCTGTGTGAAGCACACAGAACCATCATTGAGAACAAGAAATCTGGCATGTGTCCGTGAATTCAAATTATGCTAACAAGTGCTTTCTGTTATCATTAGAATATGTGGCTTTGGGTCTCTTAGTTTCAAAGACAATTCTCATCAATTAAGACTCATCTTTTATCAGATTATTCTAGCATTTACACTACAATTAACTTTTTATTTCTCTTATGTTTTGTTTTCCAAATACTTAAATTCAACATAATGATTTATCTATGACCCTGACCTTACCTATGCATATTTGATAATGATTAACTGGACATTTGTTGCAGAAGTACAAGATAAAACGATTACACATTGTGAAATAAATAGAGCTTGACACCAAAAAGAGGTTTGGTGCAGCTACTTGATTCAGGCTGCAACTTTGGGGTTTTTGTTGCACAGAAGTGTCCACAAACAGAACTGACTGCAAACAGGTGGTTGGGTTTCTTTTATGGCTGGTCAGGGGAAGTGATGTCATCTGGAGCAGGAATCGAAAGTGACGTTCTTGGGGGCGCAGCCGGAAGTGACGTTCATAGAACTGGAAGTGACGTCATCAGGGCAGGACCGGAAGTGAAGTCTTTGGAAATGGGCAAAGTTTCTAATATCTGGTCTGCAGAGATAAAAGAGAAAGGTTTACTGCACCCCGCCACCCCCTGGCCTGGCGTGGAATTACCTTCTTTTGATCCTTTTAGCTGTCTCCCATGCACACGTGTGTGACAACAAGTAGAACAAAAATTACTAAAAAAAAACAAAAAAAAAAGCATAAGTTAATCATAACTAAGCCTGACCTTACTCAGTCTGCCTAGTGAAATGTCTTTCTAGTTGTCCACTACAAACACTATCATGGTATTCTGGATGCACACCCAGTGGACCTTAATGGCAAGTGGGCCTTATCATTTTGCAACCAACTCAATGAAATGGCTGAGTTTCTGTGTACAGAAAGTGAGATCAACTCTCTGTCAAGGAGTTCTTTTCATTAAGTCACACAGGAGCATGTAAGGGTCTTAATCCTGCCTCAACTACAAAGTATACACCAACCAAATGTTTCTTTCTGTCCTACCATATTCTCTGAGCCTAGAAGCCTTTTATGTTGATTGACCATTTCCTTTTATACTTGTAGAATCCCTGTTGTCACTTCCTGCTGTGATTAAGACTCTCAAACATAACTAAATGGTTGGGAGACCTCCTAAAAAGACCACAAAGGCAGGGCCATAACCTAACCAGCCTATCCAAAATCTAGCTAGCCTCAAAACTGCATACTTCCAGCCTAGTGGATCCCTAAAAAAGGAAAGCTAGAAATAATTAGAAATAACTAAAATAATGTCCCAACTAGAAATAATGAGAAACTAGAAATGATAACTAGAAATGTCCCAAAACTATAAGAAAAGTCCCACAAGAGAAAGGATAACTGTAAACTCTGAGCTCATATATAAAAGAGCAAACAAAAATATATAAAAATAAGGATTTATTAACAAAAAATAGAAAAATACAAGGAAATCTCAAAAGAGCAAAAATAGGCAAAAGAAGTTGCCTAAAGGGCAATCAGAGCGCAAACAAGTACAAATCATAATCCTTAAACAGTAGTAAAAATAGCAAAATTTACGATCACAAGTGCAGTGAATTCCTGATCTGAGCTTTCTTAAATATCCAGAGTGAGGGCCCAGAAGGAATGACGATAGGGTGGCCCTGCCTCCTAGGGCTCCACTCACAAAAGACAAGGAATGCAAACACAGTTAAAGGGACAATACACAATTATGACCATAGCAGAAACTACATAATACATGTTTTCCTCTTGGCCACATGCCTCTTTGATAATCCAGTAACCCACCTTTCCTGTTCAGTCTCATTTCTGGGACTCCTTGGTGCTCTCTAGTTTTGAAGGAAAAAAGTTTGTGCTGTTCCTTTATTCTTGTTACACTCTTAATTGGGTACCCCTCAAGAGTTACATTCTAGTGTATCAGCTATACAAGAACACCATTTCATATATCCTGGCCTTCAAAGATACTTTCAAAAAACCAGCATAGCTGCTTCTAATGCAAAGCTCAGCTGTTGACAATTGACTACCATTCTGGAGGTTGATTATACTATCTTAACCCACATGTACAAAACATTTGTGGTCTTTTTCTATTTAACAAGTTGCTATCAGGTGTCCTACACGAGCATACACTAGCAAATGTGATCATACATGTTATCAAGAGAATCCTTTTAAGCAAAGGTGATGTGAACATTTAATGTGAATTAACATGAAAACCTCCAGTGAAGTCACCATATGTAACTCCTGATAGGCAGGTTTCACTTTGTGAAAGATTAAGGTCTCCGTGACCCCTTGAACCCTCAGACTAGACGTCAAACACCAGGTAAAAGTCCAAATAGTGGTTTATTAATAATAATAATAATAATAATAATTGTGCACAAAGCACCCTCCTCTCCACAATACTCAGTAATAATCAATAACCAATACACAATCCTCCACTCCCAGACGCGTTGCCCTCCTTCCACCCAGCTCAGCTCAACGTCTGGGATTTCCCATCGTCCTTTTATACACCCTGACCCGGAGGTGTTCCTGTCCAATCCGTCCACAGTTCCTTATCCCTTCCGGGTCAGGGTAAACAGTCCTTTTCTTCAACCCGGGAGCACATCGTGTCTTCCTGTCACGTGACCATGACGTACTCCCGGGTTATAGGGCACATAAGAGCCTCCGAGTCCTCCTACAGCGACTCCTGGTGGCCCCCAAGGTATCCAGCAGGGCTGCGTATAAAAACTACATAGTCCATGAGGCCCTGCTGCAACTCGGGGGACGTTCACGCTGTTGGGAGAGCTCCTCCTGGCGGCCTGGGGGTGAGAACCGGAATCGAAAGCCGGCAATCCTCCACAACTTGTAAAGGAACAGATGTCAAATTAATACTCATGTCAAGTCATTTCGTTTCCTGGAAACAGCTAGAAAGTTATAAGTAACATTAACCAAGGGGCTCACAGCTGTAGAAAACACAAAAACCTAATTATCATCTTATGAGGTATACAAAAGTTACAAAAAAATGAGAAGAGGTCCCCCACAAAACCTCCACCAGAAAGAGATCCCAATTGGCAGAGAGTGAAACTCAATATCCTAGTGTGAAATGAGGAATGGTGGAAATGGGGGGTTCAGAGGAGAATTCTCCAGGACACAAGAAAGTAGACAATCCAACACATCTCAGAAGAGACTGACCCTCTACTCAGTGAGTGAGTGGGAAGAGGGCATTGAAGCCTATCATGATGGGTGACAGCACAAGGTTTTTAAGGTGAGGACACTTGGGTTTGCTTTCTTTTCATTTTTTTTCTGATTTCATATTGAGTCCCTTGTGGCCTTTCACCTTTGTTTTTTGGGGTTTTGACTTAGGTAGAATTAATTTCTATAACAATGATATAAAGACAGAACTATGCACTTTCTGATCAAGATTTCAGTTTAAAAAAAAAAACAACTTCTACTCATATGTGATTATTGCTCTTTCTGACTTCTTTCATTTATAGACCCCTAGCTTTGTTTCTTTTGTCTTTGATTTCCAATTACTACTTTTACTTTGGCGAAAGATCAGACGGACCTTTGGTCATTTGAAATTTGGCTTTCTTATTCTACTCACGTTTCATTTCTGGTCGCCTCCATCCCCAGTCCATCCTTTAGCGAGAGTATAATAGGGCCAAGGTGCTGCTGATTACTGGAGGGCTTACACGAGGCCTGTGCACAGTGCTGCAGTCAGTCATCCTAAGCAGTGTTGGATTTGACTGCTGACCAAGTGTGCCAACTGTGTTAATGTTTGTTTATTTTTTTGTTCACCTTTCTGACTTTGTTTTTCTTTTGTGGCATCACTCAGTGGCTATCATTTACATGCCTGACCACAATTTGTTTTGCACACACATGCTGGCAAGTGACATTGCAGTTATCGCCTTTCACTGAAAAATGGCAAAGGGGCTGCAGGAGGCCTGTTAGCTTTTCCGTTTCAATCTTTGGATCTCTAAATTCTCCATGGTCACATTCTTTCTTTGTGACTTTCTAAGGTTTTACTTAGATGTTTTTAGGCAACTCATTTGCGCTTGTCTTTTTTTTTTGACATTTACACTATTTTGTTTTCCCTACTTAGGATTGCTGTTTATCTCTGGTGGTGTTTCTAAGAGCAAATTAGGGCTTTCTCTGGGCATGACAGTTGAAGAAAGTCCTTGCAGGCTTTTTAAAGGATAATGAAAGTTTCCAGGAATAACTAAATTTCTTATTTGAATTATTTATTGTCAACCCTTATACAGTATGCTGTACGGGGCTTAGGGTTGCAGGGAGACAGTCAGCTGCTAGAGGGAGCTGTGCTTTGGTGACCCTGTACCCAGTGATGAACTGCCCCCAAATATTAAAAGGAATTCAAGGACTTGGAGATTTCAAGATGGCAGGTTTGATCCTTTGGTGACAAACAGGAGTTATGAAGAGTCTGCATTGAAAGCTCACAAGGGCGACTGGAAAAGAGAACCAAGAGGTAAACTGTTCATCAGAAAAACAAGAAGGATAAAAATGGATTAGAATGGTTAAATATAAATCATGTAGGAAAATGCCCAAAGTTGAAGTCCTAATAATCAGGGAAGAAAAGAATCGCAGGCCAAAATTTTTTTTGCAGGGATTATCCATAATCTTGGATGATGAAAACACCATGCCATCTGCCAACTCCTGGGACTGTGCTCAACTGAAATGGCTTCTTCTGTGGTGGTGACAGTGCTTCATAATGGTGGAACCTCAAAAAAAAAACTGGTGTTGTAGATAACCTCCAAACATAAGGTAAAATGAAATTATCAAGGTGAATTACAATATCTAAAAAACAGTAACTAAATGCTATGATTGGAATTCTTTTTTATTTTCTGTTCACATTTGAGACTTGTTTTTGCTTTCCATTACATGTCAAAAGTGGTTTTAAAGGTCACAGAATTCAATTCTCTTGATACTTCCATTATAGAACTTTATCCTAGAACATTTATAATTACTTTGAGCCGTGTTTTGGGTGCCATTTTGAATTCTATTCTGCTGCCATTTTGTGGAGTGTTTTGTGTTGCTAGGCAATTGACATGAAAGCATTTGTTGTTCTGGGGGTCAAACATATAAAGCTCTCCCCCCAAGTTGATTTCCTATCCAAGTTTGAAGATAACTTAAACAATCCTCTGTGTACTTTGCTTTGTGTTTCTTTCATTTTTGGACCCATTTTCTGTTCTTGACTTTGTTTTTCGTTAGTGGATAGAATTGTTGAAAGATAGGAATTACTTTTGGTTTTGACTTTTGCATTTCCTAGTCATCTCTATTATACTTTTCCCAGGTTTACTCTCATATCACAGTAAATATTTGAAATAAACAATGTCCAGAATACCAAATAAATATTTAGGCTTAAAAATATATCAACTCAGCAAAAAAATGTAAAAGATTCATATATCATGCAGTTAGTAGTGAGGGTCCAAAGAAAGACAATACTATAACTTGTGATCTGCTGTTTAGAAGCTGAGCTTACACAGCAACATTCTAGTATTACTTTTAAAATTCTAGTACTACATTTAAACTTCAAGTATTAAATTGAAAGTTTTTAAATTGAACGTTAAAATAGTGCTTTTATTGACACTTCCAATGATATATTGTACAAGATCCTCATTTTTCCAGTGTTAAGTCTATGTTGATGATTTTGCTATCCACTGCTTGACATACAGTATTTTTGCATTAGAAGGATAAAACAGCAGTAACCTGATAAACGGCTAAATCTTCAATTCAAATGAATTGCAAAATGTTAATAGCCTGAGGAGTTAAAAAATGAAACCTCAAAAGGTCTGGATATACACTACTATAAAAAGTTGCGGCTGAATATAGCCACAGCACTGCTGTTTTTGTTTTCCATAATTTGTTTTTGCTCTGCTGTAGGTTCCGAGCATGCATTCTTGAGTCGGATTATTACTTTTTCTGACAGATTTGATTCAAATGCCAGAAAGGCCATATAGGTAATCCTGAGATGTGCACATATAAATAATGTATTGGGGAGTGAGTCTCTGCGAAGCAGAAACCCACCTGGCAATCTGGCGACATTAAAGCTCCAGAGACCGGTGACAGCAGTCATTAATAAGAACATATGTTGGATCAAATTTCATTTTTATGCCTTCCTTTGAACTTTTGTTTCTTTTTTTTTTTTTTTTTTTAACATCGGCATCATGAAACAGCAGCCCGCGGTCACTGTCAGCAGATTTAGCACCTGAATGTTTGCGTCTCTTCTGTTTGTATGGCAGGTGACACAGCTGACACCACACTTATTCAAATCAAGGAGCTCCTGTTTGCTTGCTTGATTCTTCCTTAAAACTGGAGTAACAGCTGCCATACCTTGTGGTGTTGCCAGTATTTAAAAACTCTGTTATTAGGGCCCATTGAACTGGACTTTCCTTCTTTACCAATTACTTACTTCTGTCTAAAAACTTAATTTTGGGTAGGAAACAAATAAACTGTTGTAAGCTTTGCTGCCAGATTATGCTGTGCCCTTTTTTGATCCTTCAATTAGATATTTGTAAGAAGAAGAAAAGATTTACTCCGCTACTTATTCAAGCAAATTATTTTTTACTTATATCACTTTCTTGTGGTGTTCTTTTCTTTGTAAAGTGTTTTCTGACGTTACTTGGTATGAAAGATGTTACATTATAAATGGTAAAGAATGTACTGGCATCCAAGCTGGGATGGGCTTTCTTTCATTACCTGGCCAGGGTGCTAATGTGAATTTCCCCTTGGGGATTAATAAAGTATCTATCTATCTATCTATCTATCTATCTATCTATCTATCTATCTATCTATCTATCTATCTATCTATCTATCTATCTATCTATCTATCTATCTATCTATCTACTATAACAAGTGATCAGAAAGGGAGGTAAGACATTCCATGTCCTAGCCAAGGGGCTGGCATAAAAGGACACAATTAGGTCTGGAACACTGGAACTGACAGTACAGAAGTACTGGATGGAGATCCATTACCTGGTTGGTAGGCCAGAATAGTGGATGAACAAACAGAATGGACAGACACCCTGACCAGGATGGTTAGCAGCCCATTCCCTGCTTGAGAAGCTGGAAGAAATAAGGGACAGTAGGAGGCGACCTCCCATGCTCAGCTCCTCCAGTACACTGGGTGGAACAATCCCTTGAGTTTGGCCACTGTATGCATGCCCGCAGGGCATTATGGGAATTATGGTTCCACTGGGCTGCCCTCATGGGTTCCATGGGGCCAAATCTAGGAGATGTCAGGAGAGAGATCTGCTGTTTCAGGGTGGTTCAGGAAGTGTATTCTTGAGACAATGGTTTGACATGGGAAGTATTCCTGGGTTGAGTTTGAAAGGGAGCCCTCCACTTGCCCAGGGTTTTGGGAGAGGAGGAGGGCAACAGTTGTCAGGGAAGAATGGAGGAGAGAGAAAGATTGTGCTAAGAATTGTGCAGATTATGAGAAAGAAACTTGTATAAAGGCATTTTGCATTAATAAAGCAACTTTATTTAAACTTGCGACTGAGTGTTCTCAGTTGTATCTTGGGTTTGGAGCTCTGGTATGCCCCCTAATGGCCACCACATTTATATATACTGTTGTGAATACTAGGTGGCACTGTTGCCCCTTTAAACCCCAACAGACAGACACTCAGGAGACCAGATAAAAGCACCAAGAAGTTGTTTTAATAACTCTCTCCTTGAACAGTGCTCCCTGAGAACCACAGCCACAATAAACAGGCAAGAAAATAATCACAATAAGCACAATATTCTTCTGTTTTCTCTTTCCTCCACACCTCCTAGCAAGCTGTGTCTACTTACACCCGACTCTAGCTCGCCTGCTGGGTGTTTCACAGTCCTTTAAATAGGGTCAGATGGAGATTTCCAGGTATTTAATCAGCCTGGAAGTACTTTGGGGCTTCCATCCTCATGACTTCCTAGTACTTCTGGGCTATAAGGGAAGCATGACTCCCCAGGAGCCTCATGTATAACGCTGTGCGTAGAATTCACACTATAACATGGCGTAAGCACAAAAGTGGAAATTTGCATACAAACAGAAAAATCCAGATGCATAAATCTGTGCGTTCGCCAACTTCCACGTTCTTCCGCTACATAAATCCCGATCAGCGTGAAAAGTAACGCTCATGCACACACCTGCTGCCCCACCCCAACTCCTTCCAGAATTACGCCTCTTTGAATATGAAAATCAATATTAATAACCCTTAAGCTCAGCTTGAAAAGACAATGGGAAAAGCACGGGAGAAAATAGAAGAATTTCAGTGAGTACCAAGTGGAGGCAAAGGAAAAATGTACTATTCATTGGTTTAAACAGTGATATAATCAACAAAAGGAAGTTGATCGAGTGACATAGAGTGTCGGAGAAACTCAAAAGCTCAAGTTCACAAAGTCACACAGTGCCCGAAATAAAAAAGAAGTTGTGACATATCAAAGTCGCCGTGAAAAGGCGAGTCGTAGCCCACCATCTGAGTGTCATATGAAAGCTTATTAGGGTACAGAGAACAAAAATAGGCACACAGTGGGGAAAAAGCTTGAAATGTCAACTTTAATCTTGGAATTTCCACTTTAATCACGTAGTTTATCTTGTCATTAAAGTAGTACATCATAAACTTCTTAAAATCGTTCAATTTAGTAGCTTCTCAAATCCCATCGTAACTAAAGTAGCACGTTAAATGCTTTGTTTTGTATTTGATCTTCTATGTGCTCTGTGTGTGAATCACTACCTGCTTCTTAAACAGGCTTTCTCTTCCTCCGACAGGACACAGAATCCATTACATTCGTAATATTACAGCTCTCTGAATAATTAAAATACTGAGATGTATACGTGATATCTTTTTCATGATGATAGGAATGAAAGCAAGTTATTAAACATGGGAACACGGTGGCGCAGTGCTTGTTCATGTCTCACGCAAGAGGCTTGCTGCGCCATGCACGACCTTCGATGAAATAGTTTATTGCAGCAGTACTGTCTCTTTCAAACATACTAACCTCCAATTCGTGTCCTTCCTTTTCTTTCTCCAAATACCCAATCGCCACACAATCAGCTCTGTAATAGACATTAAGCCATCTGTAAGCTTAGAATGGCGATTCTTCAAAACGTTTAAGGAACATTGAAATATCTTTGTAGTATGTGTTTAATTATTCTATCTATTTATCCTTCCAGTGTCGCGCCAGCCCAGCAAGAATACAGCGTGAGGCAGGAACAATCTGTGAACTAGATAGCGCTGCGGCACCGTGTCCTCACATGTTTAATTATTAACAATACGGATTATTTAAATGAAGTTAAAGTTTTATCTGTATAATCTAATCAACATGTTTTGCTGCATTTCATCTTAAAAATGATATTGTCATCATATGTAAATACACGCTTTATAAAGTGGCGCAGGTTGTGCACTATTATAACTGTAGTGAAAGTTTACAGTGAGGTAATTGTACTTATAAGTACAAACAGTTCTACAAGGAGCACTTGATGGACTGACTGATTCCGTTTAAAGTTCTTGGGAGGAAACTGTTTCTGAACAGCGAGGTCTGTACAGGAAAGTCTCTGAAGCATTTTGCCATGGCTGAGGCAGCGTGTGCTTGATGCTGTATACCAATAATTCTCTTGCCGATCAGCTGCTGCTGTGATTCCCCACTCAGATACAGTGATATAAATACTCCAAGTGGTGCAGTGAGAGTAATATGGAAAAAGATGATCCGCTGTGGCAACCCTTAACGGGAGCAGCTGAAAGAAGAAAAAGAAGATGCAGTGAGCGTAACAACGCTAAAGCAGTTATGGTATTTGGAATACTATGGCTATTCCCTGGACCATTATATTGCTACAGGTTAATTACAATCAGATGCATTACACTAATAAACAATATACAGTTAGTTTCAGTGTATTTATAAAGCCACGTCAGGAATGTGGATCTAAGAAAGAAAAGGTAACTACACAGGAACAGTAGCACTGCTTTGATGCTGGGTGCTGCCAGTCTGCAAAACCGAGCGGAGAACTTGCGTACACCAGGGTATGAGGTACCATGGAAATGTGCGTGGCTTTACGCCAAGTTTAGGTTTTATACATCACGATTTGAGCGTGGAAACATTTGTACGCAACATTTCTGTGCATACGCGCTGTTTATACATGAGCCCCCAGGCCGTTTCACAGCACCCCCTGGTGGCACCCACGGCTCCCAACAGGGCTGAGAAACCAAACTCCAATTCCCAGGATGCCCTGTGGAAATCCAGGGCACCGCTACATTCTAGGGGAGCTGCCATCTAGTGTTTTGAGGAGGCAATGTCCAAAAGTAGCTGCCTTCCATTTCAGGGGCGTCCCAGCCAGGCTGAGCTGTCGGCCGTCTCTTACACTGTATATAAGACAAACACAAAATTTTGAACCTAATATATCACATGTCTTCTGCATTAAAAGCTCAGCACAGCATGGCGGCGACCAACTTACAAAGTTAAATGAAATGATGTTGCTAGAATGACAATAAAAAACATGAATAGTAGGAAATTAATTTTAAAGACAGCAAAACTAAACAAAAAGATCTAATGCTGCATAAATTGACTCTGAACTTCTGTATATAGTAGACAAACGCGGAGGGGGAGTGGGAGGCAGGTGGAGCAGGACTCAAAGTAATATTGACATGAATATTTAAATCTTTGCAGTGGTCATAATAAGTATTACTTTTGCTGTGTTTATTTTATCCATCAATCTATCCATTAATGCACCTTTACTTTTCTTTTGCCTTCCACTGATGTACATAAGAGCTAATCCAACGTTCTTCTTCTTCTTCTTTTACTTTCAGCTGCTCCTGTTAGGGGTTACCACAGTGGATCATATTTTTCCACATGCAAAAGCAAAAATCACCTCTGGATAGGGCAGGAATCCATTACGAATTTACTCATATCAGGACAATTCAAAGCCGCCAGTTCATCTAAGAGAAGGCGTGGGAGAGCACAGAAGTCACAATGAGGCTTTGGTGTTGTGAGGCAAAAGCACTAACCAGCAAGCCACTGTGCCGTAACGTTTCATATAATAAAGGACTGTATGTATCTCATTTTGTGAGACTCTGGTGAACCAGTTTTTCTTTTGTTTTGTAATAATCAATTTTTTTGTTTTGAATACAAAGAAAACTGTTCTATCAGTTATTTCCAGAAACATGTTAATGCATCAGATGTGGAATATGTGGCTAATTAACACATTTCAGGCTCTTATTGTATGATGAACTTAACACTCTGTTGTGCAGCAGCAACTAACACAGCAGGAGTCTTTACGTAACAAACGGGATAACTGCATGTAACCAGAAAAAAATGCTTGTTTTTAAACTGAAAAGTCTTTTTATTTTTTGGTGCATTGTTAAATTTACACTCTGCAGACCAGAACTGGAGTAAGTAGGTTTGAAACAGGAGAGATATTACATTTACAGTGGTTTCAGCCTAATCTGTCAAGCCGTCACTGCCTGTCGGATTGCATCAGATGTGTTACCTAGCACACCATTGCATTTGTTTCATCAACACCTCAGACAAATATATGCACAATATAACACACAAGTTCTTTTATAAAGTTTCTACTAATTGGCCTTAGAATAAATTGAGTTATATTGCTTTGAGCAATGTGTCTGCATGGTAAATAAAGAAAGAATTTTTTCGTAAAGAGTCGTTGAAATGTCACAAGTACATATCTCTTAGGTTGTTGAGGTGCCTTTCAGCAGTACAATTCTCATATCTCCTGTTAGTCTAAATATTGTGTGGTGGATGTCTTGCATGTTGATACTGTTGTATAAACTTGTAAGATGCTTTGTGATGGTACAAACTGTTAATAGTACTATATCAAATAAAAATCGACTGAATCTATAAGGATATTATCACTATACAAGTCTACGAAAGCCTTGATATTACTCATAAAATATACAGGGTGAGTCAAAATTATGTTAACATTTGAATGGCCGCAACAGTTTATTCACAAAACATACTTCATATGTGCAAGATGATTTACAGGAATGTCTCAACCTGTTCGCCATAATGTTCAACACATGTACCATATGTGACACATAAATTGTCCACAAAAATTGTATATAAGTACATACATAGCAGTACCATTAGTGTTAACATGATTTTGACTCACCCTGTATTTCAATTAGTGAGGAGAGAAAGAGGAGTTGTTTGACTGGTTTGTAAACATACTGAAAAATTGATCTTAATACTTCATACGTGAAATATCATCTACCCTGATACCAAATGCTCAGTCAGTTCTGAACCACCATATTTTCCTCAATGTCTGTAACAGTCATTTAAACATCACTTAGTGTGACCATTGGCCATTTGTGACTGGCTGCCTTCTGCCCCATGGTAGAAATGAGTGTGGCACTGGAATTGTGGAGTCTGGTGAGGGACGTGATGTGACTTAATGTATTCAGTAGTGTGCATGTGACAATTATAGAATGTTGCACTATCAAGAAGAGATTGGGACTTCTCCATGGGATACCAGATCACATTTTAGGCCCAAATGCTCAAATGATCTCCTAAGATCTGCAGTGCTCCATCGGCTAGTGTTAGTAACGGGTGAGTTTATATGGCAGCCAAACCAGCAGTGCTCCACTATCCTAAACACCTAACACATTTACTCCAGTTTCAGGCTAGGAAGGCCTGCAGTGCCCGGCACAGATAGCATCCTGAATGTGGTGTTAGTCCACTGCAGGGTGCCAACAAGCATACACTCCTCATGTAGCGGCTAATTTATGGTCCAATGGTAATTTAACCTGCCAGACACTGAGATGATGGAAGGAAAACCAGAGTATTAGAAAAAAAATGCACAGATACAGGAAGAGCATGCAACTTCATGCAAAGATCAGTTAGGCCTGACTCTGAACCACTGTACCACCATGTCACCCACAATTCCCCACTAGTTAATAGCAAATCTCTCCGGTGTTAAACATCTAGCACAGCGTTTCTCAACCTTTAAGTATTTGCGACCCGAGTTTTCATAACAGTTTTAATCGCACCCACCTAACGTTTTTTTGAAACCCTAATAAAATTAGCGAAATTACGACACATATGGCAACATTCGTGCCCCCTTTTTGTTACTTCGCCCCACAGTTTGAGAACCGCTGATCTAGCAGTTGGCATCATTGCTGTTCCACATTTTCTTATCTACTCAAAATACATTAATCTGCTCCTGCTACCTGAGATTCTGAAATTTAAAACCTGTCATTCAGGATAACTAAGCAAACCCTGAGGACAGCCTAAAGACGAAGGCAAGTTGAACCGCGTTAATGACATATACAGCTTCATTATTAAGGATATTTTGTAATTTTTTTACACAAACAGCTCTCAGATGTAAGATGATTTTAGGTAAATTACAACTTCAGACATGCTTAACTACAGTAAGTAGGATAAAAATCCCAGAGATCTCATTTACAAAGAAATCACAGTCCTTTACCACTTTCAGGAGCAAACTGATTGGAAAAGCTTTTAATGCTTAAGTATGTTCTAAACCAAAACATGAAAAAAGATATCAGTGTGTCTTGACCCTGCGAATGGACAAGAATATCAAAGCGCAGTAAACCAGTTAGTGCCCTGCACATCTCGGGAAAGAAAACTCACCTTGTAATTTCAAAATCTTGTCTAGGATCACTGAAATCCCCTCTTTTCCCCAGACGACCCCCCAGTCTAAATCACTTTTTCTTTCTATTTGCTCTTATTTTGACTTTAGTAGTGTTAAAGTTGCTGGACAGATTGATTTCCGCTACACTTCTGGGCTGTCTGCAGTCAACAAACTGGTACTTGTTCATTCTGAATCCTGAATGTGGCTTTCAACCAGATTTATTTTCCCCTAACTGCTAAAATTGCAGCAGGCTAGAAAGTGGAGGCTTATCACACATCTTGGCTCCTTATAAAAAAGTATTCAGTTGAATCAATAATGTTTGTGGAGCCAGCGCTTTAAGAATTTAGTGGCTCTCAAGCTTCTGACGTGACCTTGTCTACTCTGATGTGCACACAGATTTAAAACTTGAACCGGTGGATGTGCTGGGGAATGAGAGCCATTTGTTCACACCCTTTGGGAGGATTACTGCTGATATTTCAATCTGTCACAAAGTCTTCGAGTGCTGTGTGTGTTAGCTGACTTTCAACAGGTAAAGGCTTTGGAAAGCAAAATAAAAAAATTCCATTACAAGTTTTGTTGCCTTGATATGGCTAGAAAATATTTGAAAATGAATCCCTAAGTGTTAAAGTCAAATAGACACACACACATATACACTTGCATGGTTGTAGTGGTTCAGCATTGGCCTCTTCCAAGAAATATGTGCATGGTACAATGAACCATCCGTCCGTTTCCTCCCATTATTGGGTCATGGGGAGCAACAGCCTACTTTGGGATCGCTAAGGGTGAACAACTATCTATCTATCTATCTATCTATCTATCTATCTATCTATCTATCTATCTATCTATCTATCTATCTATCTATCTATCTATCTATCTATCTATCTATCTATCTATCTATCTATCTATCTATCTATCTATCTATCATATCTACGTAAATATTGTCATATTTAAGGGTCTTGTGTGGCTTTAAAAGAGACTGATTTTAAGAGTACATCAAGGAAGCATTTGAATACAACATCACCTCTTACTGCTTCTTCCACCCTCAGAAATGGAGAAAACCTCCAGGACATTTAGCTCCGCCTCAAGTTCCACCTGTGACTCCATCCCTTCCAGCCCTTCAGAGTGACAAGAACTCAACATTGATTTTGAGAACATTGGTCGTTGAAGGCATTTGGGAGCATCTGAAGGTGTCTTAATTGTCAGACCATTGTTTATCAAACAAAAGCAGCAACTAAACAGCGATTCAGCTTGGTTCCCCAACTCTCCTAACATTTTATTGATCTACTGATATCTATTGATTATTAAAAGTAGCTTTCATAAAACAATGTATATCCACCTTTTGATGGTCATCTATCTATCTATCTATCTATCTATCTATCTATCTATCTATCTATCTATCTATCTATCTATCTATCTATCTATCTATCTATCTATCTATCTATCTATCTATCTATCTATCTATCTATCTATCTTATATGGTGGCTTTTATAATCTATCTATAAACTTTTTCATTTATCATCTATCAATTTATCACTGAACAGTCTTTATTGGCCTCTCTGCCTACCTAACCTTGTGTACAAATAAAAGCCAGTAAGAATGAACATTGAAATTAGCAAAGCACACAACAAAACCCTCAGCTACCAGGTGAATCACTACCCTACTGATAAATATTCCTTAGGGGAATAGATGAAGCATGGCTGTCTGTGGAGAGAACTGAACTCCACTGGTCTGTATTGGGGCAGGGTGGACTTACTACAATTTTCTAAATTCAGTGCCTCAGTTCTGGGGATTGTCCTTTGTATGGGACTCATGCCCCCACTGATCACTCCTGCTGACTACTGTGACCACTAGAATTGGGGCATCACAAAGCCGTTTAGACCAGAAGCCCCTTCCTTACCTTGCACTTTGCCCTTGCTGACTTTACCCAGTCATAACAACTGAATGCTCTGTAATGGATGCCTGGTGCAGTACCAGTGATGCTTAACTTCTTTACCTCAGCTCAAATGAATATTGAAATCTCATGTCAGGACTTGCAGTTAGTATAAAACACCAGGCACTGCAAAGCTAATAAACAGAAAGTAAATGGAAACTTCTTTTTTTCTTGAGTTTAAAGCCATTATTTGAAGACAGGGCAGTGAATTAGGCAGTAGTGTTTCATGGGCCTCAGGTTATTTCAAGTTAAAACCAATGTCCTGAGTATGATGGGGTGCAGCCATCCAACAACATCAATGTGGTGCTTTGTATAGTGCAATGAGTAGTTTTTATTCAATTTGATGTCTAAAGAAATTTAATAATAAAACAAACTCTTCTGCCTTTGTGCCGAAGGGATTTGAAGAAACTTTGAAACAGAAGAGTGGATTCACTAAGTGAGGGCAAAGTGGGTGAAGAAGTCTGACCATTTGTGACAAGATCACAAGAAAGAATGAGGAGGCCTTGCATTGAGTCTGAACTCTTAGAAGAGATCACTAAAGTGCAGTACTTACTTCAATTTCAAAGAAGACAACACACGCACTAGCTTATATGCCCTGATTTTATTTATGGTGAACGTACATTGACAGATAATCTTTAAAGGGGGCAATACTAAAAGGGCAAAGCTATTCAGTTCCTCTGTACCAACAGAATTAATACAAGCCAGGCTTATATAGAATATGCCCAAAAACAAAGCAGGGTAAGAAAAACTAATTTTGAAATTTAAAGCCAATTCTAAGATAACCTAGAATCAGTAATACGTTAGAAATTACTCACCTTAATGCTTTTGATTAGATTAGATAAATTTTATTAACCCAATGGGGAAATTCAGATGCATACATAAGAGTAAAGAAAAAACGATTTGGAGCTAAATTCAGCTGTGCGTAAATGCAACGTTTTAACAGTAATGGAAACCTGACTAAATCCTAGAGATGCGGAGCAGTCTAACATAAATGAAGTTGTATGTTATTCAGAAAGGACAGACAAAGGCAAAAATGGTGGGTGGTCATTTATTTAAGAGAGAATTTAAATATGAGTCTGCTTTAATGTGTGAATGATCCACATCTAAGTGAAGACATGCCATTTCAAGTAATAAGCTGCATGGATAGACACCTGACAGTCAGATTGTGCTATAGAACCCCAAATGTCAACATATAACCTAATAATAATAAAACAAAATCAAGTATATGAGCGGATATTATATTTTTTAATTGTCTGGACATAAACTGGTAAAACCCAATCAGCGAAGCACAGGATCTCATTAATGATTGTTTTACAACCCAATAAAACACCAACAAGAGGAGAAGCCTGTCTGAATGTAATTTTGTGTAATAATAAAGACAGAAATCCAGGAGTAGAGGTGATAGAACCTTTAGAATCTCTTAATTAAAGGTTTACATTTTGTGGTACTTTTTACACATTCTGTCACTTTGCAGTCTTATACCAAAAACATTTAAATTAATTATTTTCTCAAATCAAGCAACAACATTTCTTCATTCAGTACTTCATTGAAGCCCCTTTGGCAGCAATCATGGCCTGATGTCTTCTTTGGGTATGACATATCAAGCATCACACTCCAGAATTTGGGTATTTTCTGCAATTGTTCCCCTCAAGTTCTGACAGGTTTCATGGAGGCTGTTGATGGATAGCTATTATCAGGCCTCTTCTTAGGCCTCCAGCAATGTCAGATTGGGTTCACGTCCGGGCCAATGCTCTGGCTGGGCCAAGAACATTCACAGAGTTGTCCCCAGGCCACTATTCTTTCGTCTTTGCTTTGTGCTTAGAGTCATTGTCCTGTTGGAAGTTGAACCTTCAGCTCAGTTTTCATTAAGTATATCTTTGCACTTTCCTCTGTTCAGCATTCCCTTGACCCTGGCTAGCATCTCAGTCATTGCTGCTGAAACACAACCCCACCACCATGCTTCATTGTTGGAATATTGTGCTGGTGATGAGCAGTGCCTGGTTTCCTCCAGACATACTGCTTAAGAGTTGAGGACAAACAGTTTAATCTTGTTTTCGTCAGACCAGAGAATGTCGTTTATGATAGTCTTAGAGTCCTGTTTGCAAGCTGCAAGTGGGATTTCATGTGTATTGATTGTCTGGCTACTCTGCCATAAAGCTTGTATTAATGAAGTGTTGCAATGGTGATTGTGACCAGGCAGAGTGACCAATGGCGTTTTGGTCACTTCTCTTACAAGACCCTTCTCCTCTGATTGCTCAGTTTGGACAGGCAGCCAGCTCTAGAAGAGTTGTGGTTATTCTAAACATCTTCCATTTTGAAATTATGCTGGTCACTGTACTTATTGGAAACCTGTAGACTTATTTGCAGAATTTTTTGCCTTCCCCAGATCTACACATCGATACAATCCTGTCTGTTTTTGCTCTGTTAGACATTGCCAACTGTGAGACTTTCCATAGATATGTCCAATCAATTGAATTTACAACAGGTGGACTCCAAACAAGGTGTAGAAACATCTCAACAAGGATCAATGACATGGGATGCACCTGAGGCAAACTTTAGTTATCATGGCAAAGGGTCTGAATACTTGAGTCAATGTGATATTTCAGTTTTTATTTTTAATGAATTTGAAAGGATTCCTGTAATTCTGTTTTCACACTGTCATTCTGGGGTATTGGGTGTTTTTAGACGAGGGAAAAAAATAATTTAAACCATTTAAACATAAGGCTGCAACATAACCAAATCTGTAAAAAGTGAAGGGGTCTGAATATTTTATGAAGGCACTGTAAATTTAATTCTGAAATAACAAGTGACCGTATAATAACAAAAGGAATAGCTATGGGACTGACATGAAAATAACAGCAATAACTGAAGAGTACAGAAGCGGCCCTAATACGCTTCCGTAGAAAAGCATATGAGGGATACCAAAAGGCAGTTTGTGAACGTTATCTCTGAAAATGAAAAGATCTACAGTACTGTTAAATGTTTGTTTTCTGCATTTACTATGCATACTGCATAGTAAAGGAAAAAGTGATTTTTTTAAGAAATAAAACGTACAGAAAAGGAAATAGCAAATGATCTTAGTTCATATTTTCTGAAGTATCATCATATGAAGAAGTCAATTTCCTCCTATAGGAATATTATTACTGAGATATTCAACAATTTAGAGATTGCAGAGAGAGAAGAGTTACAAAAGTTAAAAAGGCTGAAATGAAGCCACAGGGACCAGATAAACTTTCCTCTAGAGTTTTTAAGGCAGCTAATAATTATATACTTCCAAAGAGATGATCAGATTCTATCGTTATACTTATAGGCCAGTTAAATGTGTGTCACAAGTAAATTAATGGAGGCAATTATTAACGACAGAGTGATCCATATCAAGAATGATGGACAGGAGCAGATAATATGGATTCAAATGAGGGAGACTGTGTTTGGCTATATATAATAACTTTCTGAAGAAGTTTCAAAGGTATTTGCTCATAGAGATATCCCAAGCCATAGGGACACATAAATATTTATTTTAAAGTAGCAAAAGTTAAGTACCTAAGCACTAGTCAAAACCATTGTGTGGCTCAATAGTGTTGGTTCACAAACCTCAAAGCCAAGAACATAACTGCCTGGGACTAAATCCTAGAAATAATATGGGTTTATTGAGGGTGTCTTCAAGGAGGAGTGATGAAAGGTCAGGGTTACAGATTTTAGACAGCATCGTATAATATTTTGTCCTATCTCCTGGTCCCAGCAATCACACTTCTGGGATTAATAAAGTATCTATCTATCTATCTATCTATCTATCTATCTATCTATCTATCTATCTATCTATCTATCTATCTATCTATCTATCTATCTATCTATCTATCTATCTATCTATCTATCTATCTATCTATCTATCTATCTATCTATCTATCTATCTATCTACCTTTAGAACGGTCTTTAGAACAGAACAGTCTTCTTCTGTTTCCATCAACCACATTCCCTATGCCATCTGACATCTTGCTACATTCTCAAATCCAAAATTCCTTGACTTTGGCAGAGAGGCTCCTTTTAAAGCTCAACCTGAGAGTACTACTTGTATGCTAGAAACACTTCCACATCAACCAGACCATCAAAGCAACATTGTGACTGTCTTGCAAAAACCCGATCCAATTTGTCTGTATTTCTCTTTCTCCAGCCTGCAGAAGTCCAAACCAGAAAGATGCCAGAGGTGTGCTGCCACCTAGAGAGCAGGAGAAGCATAATGCCCCAGTTGACAGTCCTTGCATGTTATTTCACTAATTTGCCTTTCAACTGGACAAAGATACCAGCAACCACCCCTGACAGGTCACCAGTCCTTCTGCAACCTCTTTCACACATGGACAAAAAACAAGAGGTGAAACAAGCAAACCCTTCAAAAATGTCCAAAATTACAATGGTAGCAGCCATAATTCAAATTCAGAGAAAGCAAGAATAAGAATTAAGAATGGGTCTCACGAAGGTTACTTCTGCCTAGATGGTGGGCTAGCTGGACAGCCACTGCTATTTGCAAGTGAACAAACTGGACAGAGCAACAGGAACTGTGTGTGGGTCATTTGACTGCAAAGACACTGGACAGAACAGTTTTGCTTTTGACAAAACCATGCTGGCTGAGCAACTCCTCACAATCAATGCCAGTTCAAGCATTCAGGGGGCTTGAATTTAACTCTAAATGAAAGGTGTAACAATGACATTGAAGTGAGTGCTTACATTTTGAAATTGAAAAAGGTAATCTCACTGGTAGGATTTTAATTTGACACATTCTTAACTGACTTGCTGCTGAATTATTGATTTGCTGTGTTGTTTTTCGTTGGTCAATTTTGGTGTTTTACAGCTACCTGCACTCTTCTGAGGAAACTCAAAGAAGGCAGTTTGTGAAAAGAAGCAGACATGCTTGTAAAAGTCAGACTTAGAAAGGTAATGTTAAAATTCACAAATGTGTTTGCTTAATCTGAATAGAATATATGCGTCCTTACTTAGATAATGGAATAATCTTTCACCCCTGTAACGTAGTATGTAATAGAACTTTCTCTGCTATTTCTGTAAGAACGCAGTATTAATTAGTCAGTCAGGAACATAGCCTCTCTGCTAGAAGCACAGACTGTTACATTAGCTTACAAAAAGAACAATAGCTTTCAGTTTGCTGAGCATATGCTTTGACGTATGTCATATAAGTGTAGGATAAGACTTTAAAGAAATGCAACAAGATATGTAAGCATTAAACAGAAATTTGATAACTTTCGTATTATCAATTTTTTAATTTTACTAAAGCTTTTAAAACAAAGATACATGGACGGATGAATTATTTGATATGTGTCCCCCTCATTTCCTGAGTCTTTCTAAGAAGCAAGCAGAAGCAGCAGAATTTCGGAAACCCTGAACTGCCACTGCACTGCTTATACTCGGTTTTCAGGGTCTTGGCTCTGAATGAGCTGAGCAAGCTTGTGCACACATTTGACGTCCACCCACTGACTAATAGAAAGATGAAGCTCAGCACTTCATCTGCCATTGTTTGATGAACAGGCTTGCATTGTGCAGTGTTCAAAGAGGCCATTCTGATTTAGTGAGCTCTAAGCACTGTCTGAAGTCAATCACATTGCATTACTGTACATTGTGGTCTGAATACAAGCTTACTGTATGCAGATAACCACCCATATTTTACCTTTAGATCAATAATAAGAAAAGTGCTATTTTTTTTGAGGACCCTTATTTTTCAGGACAAAGTCACAGGGAGCCCTCATGTCAGGAGCATGTAGTAAATTGCTTTTCAAAAGACAGGAGCTCATTGTAGGGTGCAATTCTGCACACATGCATGTGGAGAGTCTCAGATCACTAATGAATCTTATTAATGCACAACTTTAAGATGTGGGAAAAAGATAAAGTACTAGAAAAAAACAAAAACAAAAAACACACAGCACAGAACCCAGGAAAAAGTGCACTGGCACTGGTAACTGACCTCAGGTCGATGGAGCTCTGTTATCATTTATCTTTTTTAAATGTAAATGTTGATCATGTTTATTTTGATCACATATTACTTTAATTAGTCTCTTTAAATTTTCCTATATCACTGATTTATTTCTTTATTATTTGCATGTGTGTTTGTCTAAGTGTTAATGAAGGCTAAAGCATGTTTCCTTGTACAAACGTTGTGGTGAATTGCCTGACAGTTCTAAAGTTGCATTATATTTTGGTGTGACACAGAGGCATGGTGGTCAGAGCTACAGCCTTCCTTCTTCAGACTCCCCAGTTTGAATCTTGGCCCTGTTACTGTCTGTCTGGAGTTTACACATTCCCCCCAGTCCATATAGGCTTTTCTCCAGATCCTCCAGTTCTCCTCCCATTTCCCAACAACACATATTATAACAGATTTATGACTCTAAATTGGCCATGTGAGAGGGAATGTGCTCTGTCATGGAGTTGCATCCCATCCTGAGTTGTCTCCTGTGCTGCACCCTATGCTACTGAATTAGGCTGAGGCCCCTGACAATGTGTTAAAATAAATGGGTTTGACAATAGGTAGATGAAGAGTGCTGCACTACTGCTACTACAACCTATTTTCTCATTTTTACGTTCATTTGGTTCTTCTTGGATTTTGGGTTTTGCTTTAGATGTTTTCTTTTGTAAGTACTCAAGTCTGACTCTTTAGTTTATGAATTTTGATTTCTGGATTTTGGACTTAGCTTTGTTACCTTTTTAATTTGTCTCTTTTAGGTAAATCCTTTTTGACTTCTTTGATTCTTCCATCTTTTGAATAAATCTTAAATGCTAAAAGAAACTTTGTTTTTGCCATGGTGGGCCAGGAGTTTAATGTTTCCTCTCTCCCATTCACAGTTTTTGAATTTAAAAGCCTTCCCCATTCTCTGTTGGGGCTGTGGAGGCTGTGGGGCCTGCTGCTCAAGTTTGGGGCCAAGATGGTTTGGGTATGTAAGGCATAAAGTTTCTGGTCAGGCACATGTAGAGCACTGGTCTGATTCTCGTTTTGATGCCTTCAGTCATTTTGAGATAACAGAGACAGAAATAGTTGGTTACCTAATATCCTTTCCCCGAAACAGCTATTTAGTGAATGCTGGTTTGTGTTTTAATTATTAATCCTATTTTTGGGCTGTCATTTCACCTTAAAAATGACTTTGTAATAATGTCACATGTAGCAATGCATGCTAGACATGTGACTGGTAACATCATCATGTGACCATGAAAATGAAGCTTTAAATGGTGATATCCACAAAACAACAAACAAAAAGGTCAGGCAGTCAGTCATTATCCAACCCACTATATCCTAACACAGGGTCATGAGGGTCTGCTGGAGCCAATCCCAGCCAGCACAGGGCACAAGGCAGGAACAAATCCCGGGCAGGGCACCAGCCCACCGCCAAAAAAAGGTGCTGTGATGAATTACAAAAAAAGGCAATGATTAGAAAAATACTTCCAAAAATGATACAAAGTAAATAATTGGACATAAAAACACAGAGCCTCCTTCCTAAGGCATGGTCTCTGAGTGCACTCATCCCATTTCTTAGGATGTTGCTTACAGAGCTGTCTAAGGAGGCTGGGAACAAGCAGGCATCCATTAACAGAACTCTGGTCCAAAACCCATCCCCTGGACCAGATTGTTTTGGCATCCCAGTGCCTAGCATCCATCATCTCATATTGCTGTTCACAATCAACATTCACAGGAAGTGGTGGTTGAAACGAATGGTTCAATAGAGAGGTTTAAAAAGGTTTTGGGTGAGAAATGTGAAACACATGGGGCCTCATATATAACACCATGCGTAGAACTCACACTAAAATATGGCATATGGAAAAAGGTGCAAAATGTGCATATGCACAAAAAAATTGAGAGGCACAAAACAGTGTGCAAGCCAACTTTCACGCACTTCAGCGCTATAAATCCCAGTTAGCATGAAAAGTTTGTGCATGCGCCTGCCACCCCACCCCAACTCCTCCCAGAAACACCTTCCCAGTTCAGTGTTGGGTAAAAAGACAATGACAAAAACATGTAGAAAAAATAATTTCAGCGAATGTGAAGTGGAGGCAAGGAAAAACATACTATTTGTTGGCTTAAGCAGTGGTATAAACTACCAAAGGAAGTTGATCGAGTGATACAGAGTGGTGGACACACTCAAAAGTTTAAGTTGAGAGAGTCACACAGTGCCGAAATAAAAAAGAAGTAGTCACATATCAAAGTCGTTGTGAAAAGGCGAATTGTAGCGCACCATCTGAGTGTTTTACAGATGTGTATTAGGGTACAGGGAAAAGAAAAAAATAGAGACCCAGTGTAAAAAATGGTCGAAATGTCCACTTTGATCTTGTAGTTTATTTTGTATTTAAAGTAGAACATTGTAAACTTAATCTTAAAATCAATGTTAAATTGACTAGAGTTTCTCAGATGCTACGTATTGTATGTGTTCTTCTATGTGCTCTATGTGTGTGAATCACTACGTGCTTTTTAAATGGGCTTTCTCTTATGCTGACAGGACACAGAATCCATTACATGAATGATATTACAGCTCTCTGAACAATTTAAATACTAAGATGTATACTTGCTATAATTTTCATGATGAAATGAATTAAAGCATGTATTAAACATGGGGGCACGGTGGCGCAGTAGTAGCAATGAGCTGGCTCCCTCTCCAGAGATTTTTTCTGCCTCCCACAAGATGCTTGTTGCTCCATGTGCGACCCTTGATAAAATAATTTAATGTAGCAGTACTGTCTCTTTCAGACATGCTAACCCCCAATTCCTGTCCTTCCTTTTCTTTCTCCACGTAACCAATCACCACACAATAAGCTCTTTAATAAATGTTGGACCATCTGTAAGCTTAGAGCACTGATTCTTTAAAACTTTTAAAGAACACTGAAATATCTTTTTAGTACATGTTTAATTATTCCATCCATCTATCCACCAGGTCTCAGCAAGCATACAGAGCAGGGCAGGACCAATCGGTGGATGGGGTTGCCAGGCTCATCGCTACTGTGCCCACACGTTTATTTATTAATAGTACACATTATTTCAATAAAGTTAAAAATGTATCTGTATAATGTAATATACATACTTTAATGCATTTCATCTTAAAAATGATTTCAACAGCTCCAAGAATATAGATCTTGGAAATCGAAATCAACTTAGAAGCCAGTTGTCATCATCTTTAAATACACGCTCTCTTCTATTGAATTGAATTGAATTTCTTCAATATGCAAATCCTTCATAAACTTCATAGTAATAATAATAATAATAATACTGTAAAAAACAATGAAAAATATACAATATGAAAGCATAAGTATGATATACATGTATATATAGTGCAGATATAGCGCAAATGGTTCATAAAGTGGCTCAGGTTGTGCAATATTACAACTGTAGTTTTCAAGTTTACAATGAGGTAATTGATACTTATAAGTACAAACAGTTCTACCAGGAGCGCTTGATGGACTGATTGAGTGCGTTAAGAGCTCTTGGGATGAAACTGTTTCTGAACCTTGAAGTTCATGCAGAAAAGGCTCTGAAGCGTTTGCCGAATGGGAAAAGTTCAAATAGACTGTGCGTATGGCTGAGGCATTGTGTGCTATAAATGTTCTCCAGGGTAGACACTGTATCCCGATAATCCTCTCTGCTCTCGACACAGCCTGCCATAGGGCTCTCAGATCAGCTGCTGTACAGCTGTGATTCCACACTCAGATACAGTAGGTTAAAATACTCTGAGTGGTGCACCGAGATTAACAATGCCAAAGCAGCTGTGGTATTTGGAATAGTTTGGCCATTCTGTGCACTATTATATTGTTACAGATTGATTACAATCAGAGATGCCTTAAATTTATAAACAATACACTTTTAATTTCAGTGTATTTGATAAAGCCACATCATGGATGTGAATCTAAAAAAGAAATGGAAACCAAACAGGAACAGTAGCACTGCTTTGACTCTGTTTGCAAAACTGTGCCGAAAACGTGCATATGCAATGGATTGACCTAGCGTGAGAATGTGCGTGGCTTTACGCCAAGTTTAGTTTATATATCTGGAAGTGAGCATGGAAACGGGTGTACGGAACATTTTTGTACGTACACACCATTTATACATTAGGCCCCAGGTGTGTCACAAAATGACAAGCAAGTGACATCTTAAACAATACTGGCTCTGCTTTCTTTATAATAGTATATGGACCAATGCATCTGAAACTCTTAAGGATATGTCTTAGGTCACGAGCTTTATCTTTTACCCTAATTTGTAGTCTGAAGGAATTTTTCTTTTCCTGTCTGAAAAGCATTATGCAGAGGTTTTTGCTTTCAACAAGTACTTCTGTATTGCTTATCAATGTGCTTTGATGCTCATATAAATGGTTACTGAAGGCTTGACAGAGGTTACAGACAGAAGTGTTGGTTTGTACTCATAAAGACACTACGTTTAAGATATCCCAGACATTGTTATGAATGCATTTCTTGATAAGTTGGCAAACGTGAAAGGATTTCTGTCCACATAGATTGAGTATAATTAACAGTACACCTTAAGAATTTTTCAAGATCAACAACATCCACATTTTACCACAAATAATTTCCAAAGCCAAGACAAACACTGTAGACTTTGATCAGAGCTTATTGATTTTGGAAGTCCATGTAAGTGACTGAATATCAGATTCTTTAGTGATGCCTAGTGATAGTGAAGTTTTTTCAGGGAAATGAAATGTGCTGCTTTAAAAAATCTATCAGCAATAGTTAGTATTGTAGTGAAATGTAGAAGGATAATGATAAAATCCATTCATATGTCTTTATGTGGTCTGCTTTGTGGAGAAATATGTTTTGACAATCTAAGCGTCACCTTGAGGGTGTTTTAGCTTGACTACATGTTTCACATCCTTCTTCATTAAAGGGCACCAGAAGTTCCTCCAAATTAACTCAAAAGTCTTTTGAACACCAGAATACTTAGCAATTAAAGAATCATGACCTCATTTATAGACTATTGATCATGCTGCTTCAGGTACAAAAATTGAATCCCCTCAAGAAGCTGTTCCTCTCCTTGTCTACTGACTTCCACGAGAACATTTGAGAATCAATCTACATCCAGCTAGTTGACAACATGCTTCAAGTATACAAAATAATGAAGTCGCTAAAGATTAATTTTCTGCATTTACACTAGGCTTCTTCACTGCTAATCTTAGAGCAGTCAGTGATGAACAAGGAGAAACACTTCACCAGGGGCCTCATGCATAATGCTGTGCGTAGAATTCACACTAAAACATGGCCTAAGGACAAAAGTGTAAATGTGCGTATGCACAAAAAAATCCAGATGCATAAATCGATGCGTTCGTCAACTTCCACGTTCTTCCGTTCCATAAATCCCGGTCAGCATGAAAAGTAATGCACATGCGCACACCTGCTGTCCCACCCTGTCTCCTCCCAGAATTACGCCTCTTTGAATATGCAAATCAATATAAATAGCCCTTAAGCTCAGCGATCTGTGAAAAGGCAATGGCAAAAGCACAGGGGAAAATAGAAGAATTTCAGCAAATACCAATTGAAGGCAAAGAAAAAGTGTTATTTATTGGTTTAAGCCGTGGTATAAGCAACAAAAGGAAGTTGATCGTATGACAGAGTGTCGGAGAAGCTGAAGTTCACAAAGTCACACAATGCCTAAAATAAAAAAGAAGTTGTCAGATATCAAAGTCGCCATGAAAAGGCGAGTCGTAGCCCACCATCTGAGTGTCATATGAAAGCTTATTAGGGTACAGAGAAAAGAAAAAAAAATAGGGACACAGTGAGAAAAAAGCTTGAAATGTCAACATTAATCTCGAAATTTCCACTTTAATCACGCAGTTTATTTTGTCATTAAAGTAGAACATCATAAATTTCATCTTTAAATCGTTTAATTTACTAGTTTCTTAAATACCATCATAACTAAAGTAGCATGTTAAATGCTTTGTTTTGTATATGTTGTTCTTTGTGCTCTATGTGTGTGAATCACTACATGATTCTTAAACGGGCCTTCTCTTCCTCTGACTGGACACAGAATCCATTACATTCGTGATATTACAGCTCTCTGAATAATTAAAATACTGAGATGTATACTTGATATTATTTTCATGATGACAGGAGTTAAAGCATGTTATTAAACATGGGAAAATGGTGGCGCAGTGATAGTGATGAGCTGGCGCCCTGTCCAGAGATTGTTCCTGCCTCCCCCAAGATGCTTAGCGCCGTGCGTGACCTTCGATGAAATAATTTATTGCAACAGTACTGTCTCTTTCAAATGTACTAACCCCCAATTCCTGCCCTTCCTTTTCTTTCTCCAAGTAACCAATCGCCACACAATCAGCTCTGTAATAAACATTAAGCCATCTATAAGCTTAGAATGCCGATTCTTCAAAACTTTTAAGGAACATTAAACATGTACTACAAAGATATTTCAATTATTCTATCCATCTATCCTTCCAGTGTCACGCCAGCCCCAGCAAGAATACAGCGCAAGGCAGGAACAATCCCTGAACTAGCTAGCACTGCGACACCGTATCCTCACATGTTTAATTATTAACAATATAGATTATTTAAACAATGTTAACATTTTATCTGTATAATGTAATAAACATATTTTGCTGCATTTCATCTTAAAAGTGATATTGTCATCATATGTAAAAACACGCCTTATAAAGTGGCTGGGATTGTGCAATATTATAACTGTATCGCAAATTTACAGTGAGGTAATTGTACTTATATGTACAAACAGTTCTACAAGGAGCACTTGACGGACTGATTGAGTGCATTTATAGTTCTTGGGATGAAACTGTTTCTGAACCGCGATGTCCATACAGGAAAGGCTCTGAAGCATTTACCGTCTGAGAATAGTTCAATAGGCAGCATGGCTGAGGCAGCGTGTGCTTGATGCTGTATCCCAATAATTCTCTTTCTGATCAGCTGCTGTAGAGCTGTGATTCCACACTCAGATACAGTGGGATAAATAGTCTGAGTGGTGCATTGAGAGGAACAACACTAGAGCAGCTATGGTATTTGGAATAGTTTGGCCGTTCTGTGGACCATTATATTGTTACAGGTTAATTACAATCAGATGTCTTAAACTAATAAACAATATGCGGCTAATTTCAGTGTATTTATAAAACCGTATCAGGGATGTGCATCTGAAAAAGAAAGGGAAACCACACTTGAACTAAAGCACTGTCTTTGACGCTGGGTGCCACCAGTTTGCAAAACTGAGCGGAGAACTTGCATACGCCAGGGTTTGAGCTAGCATGAAAATGTGCGTGGCTTTACGTCAAGTTTAGGTCTTATACATCGCAATTTGAGCGTGGAAACAGGAGTATGTACATTTTAGTACGTACAAACCATTATTACATGAGGACCCAGGACTTTAACAATACAAAAATGGTATCAGGCCATTTGAAATCCATCACTTCTGGCTGACTATTGTTGGAGACTGAAACGTGAAGCATCAGATGCAACATACAAACAAAAATCAGCAGCAAATCATTTTTAGTGCAATTGAACTATTGCAGTGTGTCAGCACCAGTAAGCGATTAAACATACTAAACTCAGTAAAAGTTCATATCTTATGTTCTCCAAAATATGTTTCTCCAAATACTATGTGATACAGTGAATCTGAAATGATATTTTTGTTCAGCTTGAAGCTGTTAATAATCAACACCAAAATTCAAATAGCCTATCCCAGTACCTTATGGTGCCATACAGGAACAAGCACTGGATGGGGAGCCAGTCCATCAGAAGGGAGAGCTCACACAAACTCACAAGAAGCCATTTTACAATCACCAACTGAACTAATTTGCACAGTGCTGAAAGAAAAACAAACACAGTTCCATCAAGTACATGCAAACACAACACAGATAGTTACTGGGCAAGTTATGTGAACCCTGGACAATGAAGCTCTGAAGCAGCAGTGCTGGTAACTGCCTGCAAGGATGTTAATCCAGTGAAGAGAATCAAAGCAGAGTGAAGCAATTACAGCATCGGGTCAGCAGCAAAAGGCACAGACATTCTGTGAAACCGAGCTCATCCTCTTGCTACCTTTGCTTTAAATTAGTGGCAAGATGTCAACGGTGGCAGAGCAATCAAATCTGTTTACTATCATCTGCCTGCTGTTCAAAAGCTTGTGACAGGAGGTAAGAGGGCGGTGTCACTGAAACTCCACAACTGCTGATCTGACTAACAGAGAAAAGAAGAGTATTGATAGTCAGGGCAAGTATGCGGGAGATGATTTTTTTTATTAATGCATTATACAGATAGCGACATGGAGGAGGATCTCTTGCTACCTCTGCTTTTCTTTTTCCCCAAGAGACACCACTAAGGAATGCAAGAAATCAAATCATGCATACAATTATTTCACTTCAGTAACACCCTAGATGCTGATTTTTTAATGAGAGCTCAATAAAAGGCAATTACAGGAACCACCATGAAAACAAGAAACGTGCAAATACTTATGAAAAAAGTAACCTAAATCATGTGTCTCTGTAGTACACATGTTGTAGCTTATCCTCTGCCATGAATCAAGTCCTGGTCCTCATAAATAACCAGACAAAGGCAAGTTGAATTAAGAGTTTGTGTCACAGTGCAGCAGAGAGTGGCATTGTTCACACATACAGTGCCACCACCACAATGTACCAGACTGCCCCTCCACTAATGGTAACATCCATACATATATATATATATATATATATATATATATATATATATATATATATATATATATATATATATATATATATATATATATATATATATATATATATATATATATATATATATATATATATATATATATATATATGGAAGAGGAGGTCTGTGATACGGTTTGCATATTTGCAGCTGGACATGGAGAAAATGAATCACGTATCATAAAGTAGTTTTTATTTCTGAACTTTCAGCCCCTGCCAGGGGCCTTCATCAGAGGATAATGCTTAGACTTACAAGAATCAAATGCAATATATAGCAGAAATTAGGTGGGGGGGGTAGCTAAGTCAGTGTGTTCGGGGGGGGGGGGGGGGATTGGTTGTAAAGTTTTATTTATTATGAACATGTTCTTAAGTTTGCATATGCTGGGTTTAGGTCCACATGTCTGCTAATGGCGTTCTTATTTGATAGCCAAGATTCGGCCAGCTCTCTGGCACTTTTCGTACTGGCCTTAAATTTTAATTGTACATTGTCCCAGTTAAATGTATGTCCTGTTGATTTAGTATGCGTGTAGATCAGTGATCGTGAGTCCTTTCTTCTGACGGCGTTGCGATGTTCCTGCATACGTGTTGCATTTGTCCTATGTATACCGCTGGGCAAGAACTGCATGGAATGCAATAAACTACGTTTTGTGTTTCTGCTGTTGATTTCTTGTTTTTACCATTAAAGAGGACCGAGCGTAGATTGTTTGTGGGTTTGTGTGCTATTCTGACGCCTGATTTGGCCAGGATGCGTGCTGCACCTTCAGACACCCTTTGATGATAAGGAAGTGAGTACCAGGTGGGATGGGGGTTCTGGTTCAAGTTGATTGTTTGCTGAGTTTTTTGGCGTCTTCTGTGTAAGCTCCGATTAATGAATGTTTTTGAGTATCCATTTGAAGTGAAAAGATGGAAGAGATAGCGTCTTTCGTTCGTTTTTGTCTCCTTCGTATTACAATGAGTGTGGACTTTTCTGAATAGAGTTTTAACACAGTTTTAATTGTGGAAGATGACCCGGACACAGACAGGCGGACACGTTCAACTCACCCACAACATGTTTATTTAAGTGCTCCATATGTACAGTAAAGTGCACACACTCCTCAAAAGTCCCCAAAGTCCAGGCCCTCAATACAAATGCCTTCTCTCTCTTCAGGCCACCTCCTTGCCTCCTCCAAGACCTTGTCCTTCTTCCACCCAACTCAAGCCCCTGAATGGAGGGAGGCGGCCCCTTTTATACACACCTGGATATGCTCCAGGTGCCTCCCGATGAGCTTCTGCCGGCACTCCCCAGTATGGAGGAAGTACCGGCTCTGCACCCGGAAGCACTCCAGGTGTCCCCAATCCTCTTCCCCCCAGTACTTCCGGGTGTGGTGGAAGTGCTGAGGTTCAGAGCTCCCAAGGCATTGGGGCGCCCCCTGGCAGTGACCACGGGTTCCAACAGGGTTCAGCTTCAAAGCTCTGTACCTGTGGTCCCCATAGCCACCAGGGCGGTCGCCCCCACACATGGTCTGGGAGAGGCGTAAGCCCTCCTCCGGGGCATCCCAGCCAAGTTGCCCCCCCAGCGACCTGCGACATAATATATAATTCTCATTTTTGGAGGTCTATTTCTAAATGGTTATTTAAAAATTATGTTTTTTGGGTTGCTGAATTCAAAGTGAATGTTAGTTTTCCTTTTCATTTTTGTTTTGACATGGATAGAATTTATTTGTTTTTTTCCCTCACCATTTTATTGTTTATAGTCATTGGTATTTTGGTTGTTATGGGGTCACTGTAGTAATCTGGTCAGGGGTCACAACACTTGATGTCAGCAGTGTGATGGTATAAAAGTGGTGCTATTCACTTCCTCTTTATCTGAGTTTGACGGATAATCATTGTGTGCTCTTTTTTCTATGTTAGTTTTCTTTGACAACATTTTTCTGAGTTTGATTTAGGGTTTTGTTTATTTTGTTTTGTTTATATTATTATTATATGTTGGATGATGCCTTTATCCAAGATGGCTTACAACATTTGAGGTATAATTGATTTCATTTTTTTGTTTTTTCATTTGGAGCACAAGCAGATGAAGTAACTTGCTTGTGGTCACAGAGTGTCAGTAGCATGATTTAAGCCCATACCTTCAATGTTTGAAATCCATACATTTTGAAGAGAGATCAGATCAGCTTGAATTCCTGGTTTATGAACTTGTCATGTTTCTCGCCTTTTATTTCACCTTCTAGTCCCCAGTTCAAATTGTTTATGTTGTTTTTAGCAGGTCTCATGTCAGAATAGAATAATTCTGGCCTTAGTCTTGCAAGGCCAGACATAATTCTCTAAACATGTGATTCTCTTTCATTAAAAATTGTGTACTGAATAGCGACAAAATCCTCTGCTGCAATATCTACACTCCCAGGACTTTTTCCTAAAATATCTGTCCCCAATTTCTCCAGTCCATGCATTTTAAATTTCCAGCGAAGTATCAGGGAGAGAGAGCAGAAGATACTGAACAAAAGACTTCACGCTGAGAGAAAATAAAAAGCTAAAATTTCAGTAGTATGAGATAACTGATGCTTAATAATTAACTTGCATGTTGTAATGGCAGTGAATATAGTCCGACATATACATAGAGCACCCTCATTCTTTGCAGTTCAAAATCACCACCCCTACTTTGAGCGCCGCCTTCATGAGACATTGGAATGGTTTAGAAATGTGACACTCAGTAAGCCGTCTAATTGTTCCCACCCAGTTTTAAGTCACCAGATGTATATATAAGATGTCTGGCTTCATTGAGAGTACTCTGGCATTGCACCAATGTGTTAATGAATTGCTACTGTGCACTTTGTAATTGTGACTCCCTATGAAACCAATGAATTTTTATATTATTTTATTATTATTATTATTATTATTATTATGCTCTGACATGTTTATTTAAACTACAGGACTGGGCATCTGACCCAGGACTTGTCCTGTGCTTTGAACCATGCACAGTACTTTATTTATTTTAAAGACAGGTGTTTTGTTATGGTGGGGTCCTAAGGTGACCCTATTCCCCCCTTTATAGTCTTTATAATATAAACCTTGACAGAACACTTCAAACCCCATATTCTTACCACACTGTCAGCTGCTACTGCAGCTCAATACTTTCCCCATCCTTTAATATCTGCATGCCTAGGCAATCAGAACCAGAACAGACAGATGAAAAAGTTACACATTTATTCCTGTAGTATAGATAAAATATTACTTTTAGTGCCATAAACAAAAAGCAATCAGAATGTGATTTTGCAAACCATATACACCAATAGTGTTAGATATGCAGCTTCAGGAGGCACATAAACTTGTAGTTACGCTCTAAACTCCTCTTACCAGCACATGGCCTGCATTAGGTCAGGAAGTATGGCCTGTCTGAATATGGCTGCTGAGAGAGAGTCCAGTACTTCTCAGGATGGATAATGGCAGAGACAACAAACATTTGCAAGCCTCCTCTTATTGTCCCTCTGTGGTTCCGGGTTCACCAATGAAACCACTCAAGCACAAGCCCCCACCCCTAAGCTTTGGCAGCATTTTCACCAATTACAAAGAGATACCCAAATACAGTTTCAATTAAACAAGAAAGAAAGGTAATGAAGTCGTAAAGTGTCCCACATGGTGCTCTTCTTATCAATGAAACTGGCCTATCCAGCTTCCTTGAACTTTAAAATTAGATAGACAATAAACATTTATATTTTTATTCATTAATAATAAAAACATATTATCAGCTTGTATATCTAGATATTAGTCTCCAGTACAACACGTAAAAAAGTCCCTCATCTCTGCCTCTGTTATATTCCCCAAAAGTGATGTAGAACGGAATCTGAGATCTCCTTTCTACCCCCATGATCTTACTGCATAGTGTCACAGAGTTTCCAGTTGTACATACTGGACATGACCAGGAGTTGACACTGCAAGAATAATAGGACAGGCATACCTAATTCTCAGCCCCTTCTTAGTAGTAATTCCTGGGAGAGTTTGGCTGAAGGAGACGGAGTGAACTGCGAGTCCATATGGATGGAGAGCATACAGTATATGAACTAATTGTCTTTACAATGAAGTTTCCTCTGCTTACATGTTAAATTGAAGTGGCAGTTTATTTTTCTCCCTTCCAATTACACCAGTTAATTTTGTGACAGAGGCCGGTGATAGCTTCTCACTTTAATAAGTGAAACAGCCCCCTTAATGAGATGGGTCAATTGTCCTACTACTTTCAGTTAGGGACAATTAGAAATGATTAAGTTCATTGTGGAGTTCAGATGGAAGTGCAACTGTTTTAAAGGAGCTTTTAGCAGGACTATAAAGAAAGTGAGAGTGTGAGAGCGAGAGATGTTGCCTGCTGTGGGAGCCTCTCTGAAGTGCCCAGAGCTGCTGGTTACAACAGCTGTGTGCTGAATCTGGGTTTATGGTATTGTAAAGAATTCAAAAAACAAGAAACATAAGTCTCAGAGAATGTTGGGGTTTCAGATGGAAAAGCCCTGTTTAATGTCAAAAAAGGTCCAAGAAAAGAGCAAATGAGGGTGCAAAATAGACTTCAGAGGTCTTCAGGTTGACAAAAGTGTTCTGTCGTTCTTCAAGGTTTGTTCCACACTAATCACTGACTTCCAGTTCATCTTTTGATGATATATTGATAGCCCGGAAGGCATGGAGTTGTTGGAAGTGGATCTGGGTCAGTGGTCATCCTGTGAGTCAAGTCTCGGAACTGCGGGTGAAAAACAATAGGCAGTAAATGATAGTGACCCCTCTCCGACTGGGGTGGCATCATCAGAATTTAAGTAGCCCTGAAGATGTCTCCTACACACACTTTCAGTCTTTTTGTGTCTGATCTGCTTTTTTGTTTTGGTAGCTGTTCATAATTTTTATTGATTGTGACAATGACATTATTTCGTGGCCACCTTAGGGCCTTTGTTTATTTGTGGGTGCGGCCATGTTGCTCTTGTTTTTCATGGATGTACCCATATTGTTTTCCGTTGCTATACTCACTGCTGATCTCTGTAGACACACTCTGTCATTGGGTCATCTGGAATCTGTGTGTTGGACTTACATTACAACCAACATCTTTGTCTGAGCTAGTTAGGGAAATTTAAAACAAAGCTGTGTTAGAACTTTTTAGCAATGTTCTTTAACTTAAAAAAGTGGGATAGTTCTCAGGTTTCATTTATTTGTTTCACTTGGTAATTGGCCCCATGCTGTTAGATTCTTTTACATACCTTAAAGAGTTTCTTTCATGGTCACACACTTATATGTCCGTCCATCTGATCTCTTTCAGATTACAACAGATTGTAGCAACAAACAGGAGAAGGAAGTGAGGTGAGGTTGAGAACCTATTGCTGTGTAAGAGGCACCAATCAGGCACTGTAACCGCAGGTGCTCTCCTTTACCACCATTGCCTGACAGAGTTGTTCTCTAATCTAAAGGCCCTGTGGCTCAAGTCCAGATAATGATACGTCAGAAGGGATGAGTAGCTGAGAGGAGTGTCACCCTGAGTAAATTCCACAGCATAAGCACTCATGATTAGCAATAAGTAAAACAGGTAAGTTTTAATTTGTGTACAGTTTCACAAATCTTACAGTAAAATTTGTTCTGCATGTGATTTTGCAATTGCCAAGCCGAAAATTACTGAAGAGTTTTTTGGAGATTTTTTGGGGTGGAAAGCAAGGAATGCTACTCCCTAAAACCTCTTTCACATTTCCGTATTTACCTGTGTGTTTTTTTTTCTGTAGCTGAAAAATTCATGTAAACTGATACACACCAGTAAAATCAATTCTATTTACTCCTCTAATTCACATCACCCCAGAAGAGCACAGTTTGTTTTAAAAATATCAATGCTGCACATTTTCCATATGAAGAAACACTAAAATTGTTTTCTCCACAGGAAAATCTCACTAGATGGGAAGCCACCCATCACCGCAGCTCCCCATTACCTAGAACCCATCCTTTCCTGGTTCTTGATTCCTGAAGTAGAGGTTGAGGATGCACATTATTCAAGTGCCATGGAGATTCAAATTTATTTTCTGCCACCATTCCAGGATTGCAATCTGCAAGATGGTAGTCATAACTGGAAGGGATTGAAATACCAGAACGTGTTTGGCAGCTCAACAAAATGTCTTCAAGTGACAGTAAGGGAGTCAGCGATTTTTTTTCACTAGAGATTGTTATTTAAATACTAAAATCTGAATGTGGAGTCAATGCATGTGCAGTCATCCCTTGGTATCTGCAGTGATTTGTGAAAGGACCCCCGTAGATAGCGAAATCTGCGGATGCTTAAGTCCTTTATATAAAAAGGTGTAGTATTTGCATATAACCTGCACACATCCTTCCTGTATACTTTAAATCATCTCTACATTACTTAGAATTCCTAATACAATGTAAATAGTTGTTAAACTGTATTGTTTAGGGAATAATGATGAGGGTAAAAAAAGCAACCATCATAGCCTAACTACATAGTACAGCAATAACATAACATTTTCTTTCTTTTAACATTTACAGATTGCTTTCTTTTAATGACCTGAAAGAGAAACACATGTAATAAAATTCAGATTATTTAAAACACAAGTGTACCATATATAGAAAATATAGTTATTAAAAAATTAATGTTCCCTCTCTCCCTCCCACGCTACACAAGCAGCAAACGCGTGAGACGTGAGGTGAACATTACTGATCTGTCAAATGGCGGTTGGCTGCAGCAGAGTATGCCTACACATCACTTCATTTGCATGGATTCAGCGTAGTGCTTGGTGCCCAGCAAATTCAGGTTTTAATTTTTGGAAACTTTGTGGATTTTTTTTTTTTACTGAATATTTTTAATCCATAGCTGCCAAATATACAAATTTCACTGAAAGTGAAACACAATTTGTTTTGTTTTGCAAATTATTTTGTGTAGTGAAACACTGAGTTTTGTTGCAAATTCAATTTTGTGTAAATTGTTTTTATGATAAAATCATATGTTCCTACCACAGTAGCATTTAATCAGATGCATATCGTCTTTGATTTTCTTTTACTTCCAAGAAAGACAAAGGAGAATGTCAGATTTCTTTAACTTTTACAGATAACACCAAAACAGTAACTGTAACAGATGTGCACATGAGTACTGCTACAGCACCAGAAGACCATGCTGGGTTGTAGTCGCCTAAGCTAAGAAGAGAAAGATGAAGCTATGGCGACCATAGGTTCAACAAACTCAGAAGAGCAACGATTTCAAAAATGTCACCTGGTCTGTAGAAACAAGCAGATGATAGGATTAGAATTTGAAATAAGCGAAAAGAACACATGAATCTATCTTAGGTTAGTATAGGCTGGTGGTAGTAGGTTAATGATGTGAAGAATGTTCTCTTGGCACACTTTGGGGTTGCTGTTTGTACCAACAAACTGCTGGCCATGTCCATCCCTTTATATACAGTAGGTTCACAGTATTCATAAGCTCATCATTGCCACAGGTACAGAGTTTGGTGAGCTTCTAACTTGCACGTGCTACTCAACATAGAACACATCGCCACTCTCCAGCACTATGGTTAGTGAGTAGAGCAAGTTTACTTTGAAACCTCTGTCTCTCTTATGAAGTAAATATCAGAAAACGACCTACAAAATCCAACTTTGCTTTGTTATCCCAATTTCATTTCAAATGTTTTTAAAAAATAGTTCATTCTGTGTTTATTAGGAAGGTCCATGGTCGTACTCTACCTTTTATTACATACATATTTCCAACATAATATACCATTTCATAAAATACTGATCAGTGACAGTGACTTCATTTTGCTCCAAAGGCCTGTATAATTCTTTGATTTCAAACCAATAGAACAACTGAGATTTGCATCCATAGTATTTGGTTGAAAAGTCTACTATGTTATGCTTCAAAATTCTGGAAGGAATCTTGCCAGCCCCTTTGCTAAATGTATGCCTCAAAGACTCCAAAAGCAAATGAAGGTCCCAACCAGTACTACCTAGGTGTGCCTAATAAAGTGGCCACTGAGTGTATAACATTATATACAGTAAGTGCTGCACATAAAGTTAAAGGTGCATGTATTAAAGCATTGTGGGAGAATTCAGGAAGGGCAGAGAGTATGTTGATTTTAATGATTGTAGTGCAATGCGTAAGTTACAAATCAGTGACGCACACTGCAATATTTTTATTTGGAGAAACTAGGTATTATTATTATTATTGATTATGAACAACAATGAAAGTAACAATGTTCAACAAGTAATCTTGTGACTGTAGATAATAGAGATGTTAACAATTAAGCACAGTTTGATTAACTTATGTTGGGAGTTTACACCATCCATCCATCCATTTTCCAACCCGCTGAATCCGAACACAGGGTCACGGGGGTCTGCTGGAGCCAATCCCAGCCAACACAGGGCACAAGGCAGGAACCAATCCCGGGCAGGGTGCCAACCCACCACAGGACACACACAAACACACTCACACACCAAGCACACACTAGGGCCAATTTAGATTCGCCAATCCTCCTAACCTGCATGTCTTTGGACTGTGGGAGGAAACCCACGCAGACACGGGGAGAACATGCAAACTCCACGCAGGGAGGAGAGTTTACACCATTTCATTTAAATTGCCTAGAGAAATGTGATAGTCCTGCTGTCTTGCAACACCTGATGCAGACGTTCTCAGAGACATACTGTTCATTTAAACAGACATGAGGCCAGCATTTAGGCTACAAGTCAGTCATCTGCAAAGCCTGAATCAGGTGCATTTGGTAGAGAAAGGTTGTAATAGTTTGTTAAAATATAAAAGCTTTATCATACAAGCATGCTACCTGCATGTCAGCAGCCTAGCAAATCAGCAAAAGTAGAGAATCAATTTACAAAGAAGATCCATGAGCTGAAAATACCACTAGGAACAGTCAATAATCTGACTTTTGAACTATGGACACAATAATATGCCACAACATAGATAAGACTGGCAAACTGGTAGTACTACAGGCACAGTTGGCAGTCTTGCCAACAAGCTGTTGCTGCATATAAACAATGATTTTCAGGTAAAGCGTTTCATGATAACGCATGACACGCAGTGGCCACTAATTTACCCACCTTCTTGAATCGAGCCTCAGTAGCAGCTTTCATACATACATTTTGTGCTGTAGCAACGGAAGAATTATCATGCAACTTAACCATGGTGAGTGGTTAGCTAAGCAGATTGGGAACATCTGTGCTGTCAGAATAGGTGTTCTCAGCTGTTGGACTGACAGTAACAGGCAGCAGACGTGACTAACTCGTGAGCACGTCGATCTGCTCCTAGTCCTAAACAGAAATGCATAAACCGTTTTCCAGTAATGCAGAGAGACAGTTTGTGACGTGCTAACACTTAATGGAAACACAATGTGTGGCACACATACTGAATAAAGAAAACATTTTATAGAAAATATATCCTTGTCTTGTTTTCTGTGTTATTAATCGGGTTTTCACTTTTTAAAGGTTAGCAGTTAATAATCAATCAAATGTGGGCACCTGTCATTTATGATATTTAAGGAAAATGCGCATCTCTAGAAGATAATAACATCGATGGATAGTTGCCTGGTCTGTGGGAGCTCAGCTGCTTAGGCCACTTGTACTGTATGTTGTTGGCATGTAAATTGTGCACGTGTACATATACTCTACACATGTTACTTGTGCATGTGAGGGTTGTGCCAGCTAATAAGCATATTGGAACTATCAAGAAATGCCACACAGTACTGTGTTTTTTATCTCCTTCCACAGCTGAATTAAAAATGATACCACTTGCCCTTAGTCTGGTCTTTAGTACTAAGTGGCTAAGAAAGACAAGTGGTTTTGACAACTTACACTGGCTGAATGTCTTGAGGAGGAAATCCCTGGGGTCAACAGTATCACACATCTTTGGCGTACATGAGTGTACAACTGCAGGAGCGATAGCAGTGTCAGATGATGAGTGAAGCGCTTCAAAAACAGCAAAGCAGACATTATCTAGCAGTCCTATAGTGGTTGCCCATAAACCTAATTTTCCAAGGAAAAAAAATCAATGAACAACAGATATGGCAGGAGAAAGTGAACTAAACACATTTTTAAAGAACAGGCGATAGACAGAACCGTTAAGTATTGCCAAGCAGTTCTTGGTAATGCCAATATGTTTATTTCTATTGGTGGAGCCTTGCAAACATACACAAGTAGAAATTATGGGGAAGAGCATATAGGAAGGAAACCAGGAGGCACTTCTTTACACAAAGCGTTGTGGGAATCTGAAACAAACTACTAAGTCATGGAGCTGAAGCAGAAACCTTGAGAACCTTTTAAGAAGTGCCTGGATGAGATATTAGGACCACTTAGCTATTAGCCAAACAAATATTAATATGATATATGAAACTGATTTCTCTGACTAGGGGAAGAAAAAAATAGACATGCTATAAGCTAATGAATGTATAACAGCAGACTGAAACAGTGGCAGTGGAGCATGAATGACTTGTACAGGGCCGCATATTTAACCATGGATGGGGACTCAGCTCTCCTGTGCTTGTTCAGCCTCTTCTGCCACACTTGGCACCCACAGATTTTAGTAATTCAAACATCCTTTCTATTGTCACGTCAGGCCAAACCTTCAAGTTCAGCTTAGCTTTCTCTAGACTAGAAGCCTAACAGTTAAAGCATGGGCTCCCTGTTTCCCTTGACACAAACAAGTAGGTTTATTTACAAGAAAGGCAGGCGGCATTTAAAGTTGTGCTGTGCTAAGATCACAGCCTGTTGCTGTGTTCTCTTGGATTTAGAGAAGCTGTCATTTCTGAGCTAATTAGCATGGCTGTAAAGTGCAGTGACTCTTGGGGAGATGAGGCTACTGCTGGCTGGCAACCTTTGCCCCTCGTTCCATCAGGGCTTGCAGTCAGCCTTCAATCATTAAGGAGTGATAGCTCTGTGCGGAATGGGCAGCACTCTGGCCTGGTTTGGGCCATTTTTCAGCCAGGCCTCCATTGCCCATGTGTTGTTTGATGGGCCTCTTTAGTGAATGCGGCCGGAGCCACTCCAGTGGTTTGATGGATTCATGCTTTATTAGGCAGCGGCAGCAGGCGAGATGATCTGACTGCCGCTTTGCCGCACAACTTCATGCTACAATGATTTAATGTGTTTTGCTGCCCTGCTCAATGCAGATCTGCACATAACAACTGGCAAACTTTCCCCTTGACATATTTAGCATACGCATGTGCTCTAATGGCTCCCATCAATTTTCACTGTTTCTGTAACCTTCCTCTAACTTGTGTCGAATAATGTGGCAAAGCAGTGAGCTTAAATCTTGAGCGGGACATGAAATGGCAATGGATTTGCTCTCTGAACAACATTAAGACAGCTTTTTTTTTTTTTTTTTTTTAAAGAAGTGCCTTTTGAGGCAGTAAAGTAGCTGAGCATTACCTTTGCTTCAGTTGAACATACCGACCGACATGTATGCACCGTACTGGCAGTAGATCAGCAAGTGCTACGGAGGAGGAGGAGGAGGAGAAGGAGAAGGAGACCTCTGCAGAGCCTAGCCGAGGGGAAACAATGCACTTAAAATGTATGTAGTGTGTGACGAAGTGCAGTTGAGTGCAAAGAAATCTGAGAAAAAAGGAAATGCCCAGGGCAGTGATTAATTGAATGAATTTCACACCCAATCAAATAAAAGCACAAGAATTCCTCACATTGACCATTTCATGGCACAAGTCAACTGTCCTGAACTGATGTAAAGTCGTTCTTTCTCTTCAAAGTCCAACATTAAGTGATGTGTCATAGACCACTCCAGCTTTGACTTGTCCTGCTGCTTCTCTCTTCTCGACACAATTGGCTCTTAGTAGTCAAAGCAAGCTTGAGCACTCTCCTCCCTGCTAGTCCCGCACACTTTCATGTTAGCGACTGCCCAGCGCAACCTGTTTGCAGGTGGCTGGTGTCATAGATGGCCGAGGCCTTTGCCCGGCCAGAACACCTCTGCTATTGAGGGACTGGGGGAGCCAGTGTGGACAGAACACTACCTCCCCCAAAACACTAGATGGCAGTCCCCCTGGGTGGCAGCCATACCTCGGACTCCTGCAGGGCTTCATGGGAGATGGAGTCCGATACAGCCCTGTTGGGATCCGGGGGCGACACCAGGGGGCGTTGCAGCTGTTCCTGAGCCCGTGTGGTAGTTTCTTCACCACACCCGGAAGTGCTGCCAGAAGTAGGGCAATGAACACCTGAAGCACTTCCGGGGGCCTTATACTGTATAAGGGACCAGTGGACAGTACTCGGTGAGCCAGAGTCGGGTGGAAGGTGGACGAAGCTTGCTGAGGAGGAGTGGAGGAGAAAGAGAAGAGGATTTATTGTATTGTGTGCTTTTGTGTTGGTGGGACTGAGTTGTGCCTGTGGGAAACGGGGAAGGCATTTCCCACATGGTGAAGAAAAAATAATAAAAACATCTTTGCTTTTTATTAGTGTGCCTCTAGCGCCTGTCTGTGTTGGGTTGGGTGGGTGGCATGCCCCCTAGAGTTGTTATACTGCCTAACTGTGTTTTCCCTCCAATCCCTGGGCTCATGGCTTGTTTGAAAGTTTTCAACCTCAGCATTTGTTGACAGATTCAGCCCCATTTGCTCAGATTCATGGGCTTGTGGATAGAGATGCCATTAAAATATTTCATCTGTCTCTGGCTCTGTATTGCTTTTGCTTTACTTCATTTGATAAAGACACTGATATACATGACAATTTCTATTAAGCTCAATGTCAAGTATACATTTTTTCTTAAAGTGTTGCTCACCTGTCTCTATTCTGTTGCTCTTCTTGGTATCCTGCTGTGGCTATTGGTGCCAATGCTATATTGCTAAACTGATAAACAATGGAAAGTGATGCCTGAGATACCGGGCCTCTTGAAATCCAAGGATAAAAGAACTTCATCTTAAAGTTAGCTTGCCTTGCATGTACTCATATTGTAGAAAACCCAGGAGGACTAGACATCCAGTTGACTTATGACATCACAACTGTGACTAGTTGGACTGCCTATGAGTTTTGACTGTTAAAGTCAACTATGGACCCCACCAAGGTATGCTTTAGACTGAAGTTTTTTGTTTTCCTCTGTACAGTTGTCAATTGGTCATTTCACAACTGTAATTTTAAAGGACTTATATCGTTGTGATTTGTTTATTTTAAATAAATTAACATCTTCCTTGTGTTCTTGCATGTTTAGCCTAACTCTTTGTTCATGTATATACAGCTGTACTTTAATATAGCTAGTCCATAGCTTTATTTGCACATGGGCAGCTGTTTTAAGGAAAGAGACTTACAAGCTTGGCCAAACACCAAAGCAGGTGCCCGCTCACTGCGCGTATCACTACACCTTGAATATACTATCATGGAAGTTTCTGTGTTGCTTATTCTGGTTCACCAAACCTATACTTACAGTTATTTGTATGAATGTCTACTTTATAGGGTCCCACGTGTATGGTCTTGCCTGTAGGTTGACAGCTGCCTCAAGCAAAGAGAGTTACTAACTGTTCACAAGCAGACCAAGCAATTGTCTTCAGACGTAAGCAGGTGCCCGCTCACCACGCTGGGTTGTACTGATGAGCTGCTAACTCCTGTGGGAATATGGCAATCACGCCACACCAGGTGATCTTAACAATATAAAATGAATATTATTAATAAAGCAAATTTAATGAAAACACAGTAAAATCCAATGGTGGGAAAAGTAGGAAATATATTTAAAAAAATATATTTTAAGGACACTTTCTGTAAGGATATAGATGATAATTAACAGGAAGCTTTCTATATCTGAGTGCATAGCTGTTTTGAGATTTTTCTTCTGTCTGTAAAGACTCTTGTATCGTGCCAGTTTCTTTCTAAAGTAAAGATGTCTTGTCTGGGTGATGATCTTTTCACTCCTCCTCCTCCTCTTCTTCCTTATTTCTCTTCTCTGTCTATGTGCAGCATGCATCCCACTTAAAAAGACCCCTGTTCATATTGATTTAACAATAATTACAAGAATAATCAACAATCCTATTACATCAATGTTTCTTTCCCCGGCTAATGTTCCTTCTAATCCTAATTACTCCATGCGGATAAATAAAGTTAGTTTTGCACAAAGAAATAAAGCAAAAGGTAAAGATTCAGATCAATAAAGAGTCAAAGTTGAAATCAATATCTCGCAGTCTGCACTAATATCAGCTAAAAAAAACATCATCAGATTTCAAAAGGTAAAATTATGGCTTGTTCCAGCATTTAGGTATGTTTGAAAGAGATTTACAGTTTAAATAAATGTCTAGCAGTCTTGGGTTTATGGTTTATTTGAGAATACTTCCAATATGCTTTGCTTGAAAGAAGAAGTTAAAGTTCAGGTCCTGAGTGCTGCCTGTTTAATCAAAGTTAGATCACACAGTTCAGATGTTTGACTTGTTTGCAGTCTTTGTTAATGTTTTCATTTTATATATGTTTTAATTCATAGTTCAGCATTGTGAATTTGAACATTTCTTTTTCATATGGCGTGTTTCTATCATCATACAACAATAAATGAGTACAGTGTTGTTAATTCTAGCTTTATAGCTGGAAATTTAAACCTGTACATACGGCCCCCAAAATTAGCAGGGGTTATGTTCCTAGAGCACCTGCGAAATGTGAAAAACCACGAATTTTGGATGTGGTCAAAAAAATGCCTATAAATGCCTTTTTTTATAGTTTAAACCATAAATATGTCCCCAAAGCACTTTAATTTAATTTCAAACTCAGCTTAATACATTACCCTACAACAAAGAATGTAAACCTGTATACTGTACAGTATTGTACTGCTATGTCTCCCGCGGTGCTAGAATGTAAAATAGCGATGTTACTGCTATACAGTACGTACTGTAATTCATGCAAGCGCGTTTTCTTTGGTATAAGTAGGGTAAATACGTAATAATTTAATTTAAATAAAAATACAGTAAAATGTACAGGTACTCACCAATAATGAATGATATTGATTGAAGATGATGATGATGATGAACTAGCTGTGCAGTACGATGAAGGTATGTACTGAAGATAACAACTGCACAGCAAAGCAGAGGATTTACAGCTACTTGGGTGGCAACTGTGGCATAACTTTTTAGTTCCCAGAGCAAATCCAGTAGTTCAACCTTCTCCTGGAGTGTCTTAAACTTTTCCTGGTGCTTAGGTCCATTGCCAGAAGCCTTAGAAGGTGCAGGACATTTGGGCAGCATCTTAGGGCTTTAAGAAGAACAAAACGTAAAACACGAGGACACTCGGCGAAACACTTGAGATAGCTACACACGGTAAACTGTTATGATACGGGAATGCTGGGCGGCATCTGCCGGAGATGCGTCACAGATCAGCAGCCAATCAGCAGCAAGAAGAAATGAATACCACTCTTGGATTGGCTACTTTCACCATCATAAGCCGTATTTTCCTCTACGAATGCTTTGTGTTTTCTCTACAGTACAGTATTGCCACGAAAAAAGCCATAAAAAAATTGTGGAGGACATTTGCAGTTTCTGCTAACAATTTGTTAGGGTTCTAAGGAAAAATCCGAGAACAACTGAGGCCGCGAACTCTGAACCACGACTTTGCAGGGGTCTATAGTACTCAATGAAGAGTCCTTTTCAAAAATGAACTGAACAGAATGCATGCACACCCTTCCACACATATGCACATATTCACTGTTTCTCGCTCTTGGCTTTTACACAGCTTCCTCCATTTGGCACCCCCATCACATGCTAGGAATGTGCCATGCAAAGACTTCCCCCTCATGTGTTTGTCAATGTCATCATTTCATGCATAGCTGTAGTCCATCCTGATTTCTAAATGTGTTTTGGTTGTAGCTCACACTACCCTTTGAGACGCATTGATCAGGATGAATACAGTAAATTAGAATCCACATATGTGTTTGGAGCTATGCTGACAAAAAACAGAAAGAAACAGACAGAAAGACAGATGGGGTGATGTACAGGCTCTTATTATGTGTTGGTACAATGGTACTAGACAGACCAAAACACACTATAATTTTTTAGCCCTTTGGCCTATGACAGTGATGGATTGGCAAGTTCTATTAAGATCTTTCTGTCCTGATGGCACAGGGTGGCAGCAGTTACAGTTAGAAATTAGAGAAAAACCAAAGAGCAAGCTAAGGTCAAAACTGGGTTAGTCAGGAATCTAGCTAACACAAGCCCAGTACATGTAGCTGGAACTGTAGTTAAAGAATGGAGTAAACGGGTCAAAAATCAAAATGAAAGAAGTATATTATAATCTAATACAGAAGAGAGTTCATAATCAAAGCGCTTTTAAATTAATCTCACAAATAAAATGCTACAATTTCTTCAAATATCCAAGATTACATCTTGCCTGAAGAAGGGGCCTGAGTTGCCTCGAAAGCTTGCATATTGTAATCTTTCTAGTTAGCCAATAAAAGGTGTCATTTTGCTTGGCTTTTCTCTACATTCAAATATCCACAAACTTGAATAAACCAGGAAGTGTCCATGATGTGATGCACCTCACACTTTGAGTATTCCTTAAATAATAAATAAGAATATTAAATATGTATAATTGTGTGGAGTCCTGAAAGGACTATTAGGTTGTATATACAATATGAGACTACATCACTCTGGCAGGGGAAACTAAATGGTAATGGGATACTGATAAGTAGAAACTATAAACAAGTAAGCAGTCACAGAAAAATAAAGCAAACTCATATCCAGTATAAAATACTATGATGAATAGCAAACAGTAATATATTATCAGACACAAGGACCTTATGAGCATTTAAGAGGTTGTTGCTGGACAAATTAGGGGAAAGAATAAAGTGTGACAATGCCACTAACATTTGTTGCACCTGTTTCCCTAGAATGGAGGATGAGAAAACCCAGGAGGAATGCTGAGGTCATGTCCCATACCTGCTGCTAGTATCAAATTCGGAAGACACCCAGAAGTTGATGGTCAGGTACGGTCCCTCCTCCTCTGAAGATCCCCTTTCTTTTGAATATGCAGCCACCGATCATTTCCTTTGTCACAATTGTGCCCCACTTTGTCATCTGGACACTCATTAAATGTGGCATTCTGCTGGATCCAACCCTCATTTCTTTGTGTTCACCTGTAAATGAAAAATACATATAGTGATAGTTACTGTTTTAAACAGAAATATATGGAAAAATAATAAGTAAAACAATGATAACAAACAATACAGGGAAGTTAATACAATTCTTTCCAAAATTTGTTGGCCCTCCCTGAAGATATATAATTTTGTCTGTCTTTCTATCTGAATGATATAGTCTCTACCCTTACTTTTAGTAATAATATATAAAACTTAATACTATTTACTGGTATTCTACTCTCTTGTATAGACTCTTATCTTGCATCTGCCTGTCAATAAAAAACAATAAAGAACAGAAAATGGTGGCACCCATAACAGAAACAGAATTGCACCATAGGTAAATATTTGTTTTTAACATTATGAAAAGCATGTCTATTCCAAAAATAAATTCAATTACTAGATTCCGTGACCTCTAAAACCACTATAACAATATCTTAAATACTGTATTTATAGAGGGCACGGAAAGACAATAAAAAGATCAAATGAAAAACCAGGTCATAGCACTTTGGGTCACTTCGGTCTTCTTGCAGCAGGAGTCACAGACAGAAAGACTGATGGAAAGATGGGTTTATTTCATTGGGCTTTGGGCCTGGCAGTGCCATACAGTGTCATTTGTTATGGAATACATTTAGTTGGCAGATATTGTTTGACTAACAGACAGATGAAGGAACTGAAGGGTTACTGCATAGGGTTTGGATGGAATGTCACTGATGGATGAAACAAAGGGCTGACACTTGGGTTTATTTATTAGTCTTTGGGTCTATGGCAGTTGACAGAGTTTTTTTTTTTTTTGACTTGGACTGGTCTTGTTGATATACTCTTGACCAACAGATTTGCAGGTTATTTTATTAGTTTCTGAAGAGATGACAGTGACAGATTAAAGGACTGACCCTTGGACTTATTTATTAGGCCTTGGGCCTATGACAGTAACAGACAGACAGTTTTTTTCTTATGACTTTGATTGGTTGTGTATGAATAGTGATGACAGACAGACAAATGGACAGTAAGACAGGCGATTTTATTAGGTTAGACGAAATAGATGGTATTGTCAGACAGAAGGGGTGACACATGGGCTTATTTATTAGGTTTGGGGCCTATGGCCATGTCAGGCATGAAAACTCATTTATTACATGGAGGTGGAATGGCACTTTAAATGGACAGTGTGGAACTTTTATTGGTTATTGAAACTATGGAATTCACAGACCAAAGAAAGGACTGGCACCTGGTCTTCTTTATCAGCTCTTGCACCAATGGCAGTGACTTACGGACAGATTCCTTTATTATGACTTAGATAGTTTTCAAAGGTATAGTGCTGACAAATGGAGATACATGCAGGTAATTTTATCAGATACTGCAGCAACAGCAATGACAGGTTAAAGCATAGACTACAGCAAGGTGGGATTACTTTTTAGGCCTTAGACAGAAAGAATTTTATTTTAGTTAGGGTCTGATGTTATAGAGCTGGCAATTGAATGGATGAACAGATTCTTTTATTTGGTCTAATATCAATGAGATTTACAGACAGAAAGACAGATCGACACTTGAATATTAGGCCCATGGTAGTGTCACACAAAGAGTTTATTATTATGACTTACTTTTACATTTACATTATTTACATGTATCTGCTTAGCTGATGCTTTTTACAAAAGAGACCAAAACAATCGGGTAAACGTCAGTCTTGGTGACGTTTTGTGAACATGTATTAGAGGACAAGAGTGCAAATTTTATCATCTCAGAATAAAATACAAGCTAATCCCTACATTACAAAATCTAACAGCTATCTGTTAAGGAGAAGTTCACCAAACAAGAGGGTCTTCAATGCAGAAGTGGTATCATCAGGCGCCATTCAACATCAGACCTTCTGTGAGTGGATGAGAAGGAGCATAGATTCCTCAGAAAAGTATCTCCATAAGTATGGGTGCTGACTCACTGACTTCTCTGTAGGCAAGCATCAAGGATATGAACTTAATACATGCTGCATCAGGAAGCCAATGCAGTGATCTGAAAAGAGGGGTCACATGTGTCTGCCGTGTGTCCGCCGCTGGTTGAACACCAGATGAGTCAACATGTTTTGAATCATCTGCAGCAGGCTGGTGACACATGCCAGTGCCCCTGCAGTAGTGAAGACAGGACAAGACCAAAGTCTGGACTAGGAGTTGTGCTCTTTACTCTCTCAGATGCAGTCTGATTTTAATGATATTGTATGGAGTACTTGGATTGGTCTCATTAATATTGTGCTAAGAAATTGCAACTGACATGAATAGAAATACAGTGTGAGTCAAAATTATGTTAACACTGATGGTACTGCTTTATATATACTTATATACAATTTTTGTGGACAATTTATGTGCCACATATGGTACATGTGTTGAACATTATGGCGAACAGGTTGAGACATTCCTGTAAACCATCTTGCATATATGAAGTATGTTTTGTGAATAAATTGTTTCCGCCATTCAAATATTAACATAATTTTGACTCACCCTGTGTTTTAGAAGGCTTTGATAAAATAGTACTGATAGCTAAAAACATGGCGTGAAACTTGGGCTTATTAGGCCCTCGGCCAATGACAGTGCTATTCAAACTGACTTTATTATGACTTGCAGACAATGTATGGCACAGACAGATAGAAAAAGCTTGCTACATGATGTTGGGTCCATGGCTTTACTGCTGTGAAGAGCCGTTACGTTGCTATTGCTGATTTTTCTACATTTTTGCCAATTTCCTTAATTCCTTTCACCCCTGAACAGTAAACAGAGTTACCTGAGGTACGCCAACTCTTTAAGTATTTCTGTTCCCTTATTTACTCAACAATTTCAACTTTCTCAACAAAAGCACTAAGTGATAAAGGTACTTAATGACATTTATTAGGCTCTGGCCCACTGAGACACATAGACTATGTCAACCCTACTATGTTTTCATTTGCAGCGGCGCTACTGGGGAGTGAAAACTTCAACTCCCAGCAGTCCCTGCAGTGGCTCTGATTGGTTGTCTGCTGAGGGTGCAGGGGCTGCTGGGAACAAGGAGGCCAGCACGAGATTTAAAAGAAGGCCAGTTATACAAAGAAGGGGAGTTTTTTTTTGTTTCGTGTCTGGAGATATCTGTCTGTCTACCTTCCCGTTTACTACCTGTGGATTCTTGTTTTGTCCTGGATCGCCTCCTGTTTTGCTGTATGAGGACTGCATGAGGATTTGTTGTCAACCTGCAAAGGAAGGAGCACTCCTGATCCCATTCACATGTCATCATCTCCTCAGGAAATAACAGTAGGACTGTTCTTTACATTCACATACAGCATGCTGATCTCTGGACTATCTACCTCCATCATTTCATTACGTCAGTTGCTATTTTTTATGGACTTTATTGTGTGTGGTTTTTGTTAGTTGTTTGTTATTGTTGAATTTGTGTTTACTGTATAAGGGAACTGGGGTGGGATCATTGTAGCTTGCGTAGTTATATTTAATTTATTATTGGTTAAAACATTCTTCAATTTCTGTTTTATTGCCATTTGCTTTTTTTTGTCTCTGTGAGGGACTGTGTGTGAGTTGGACCAAGGCTGGGTGTGTTTCTGGGATCCCCACAAAAAAAAAAAATAAATCACTGTCATATCGACGGTGTGAATCTTAGCTGGGTTTCAGACTGCAACACATTTAAAATCTGCATTTTAAATGAACATAACCTCCATTCATTTTTTTTTTTTTTTCACCTGTATTATTATCATTCTTTAATTTAATATTATTTATTGTATCAGTATGCTGCTGCTGAAGAATGTGAATTTCCCATTGGGATTAATAAAGTATCTATCTATCTATCTATCTATCTATCTATCTATCTATCTATCTATCTATCTATCTATCTATCTATCTATCTATCTATCTATCTATCTATCTATCTATCTACTAGAGTTTTCATGACATTTACAAAAGTATCTTTGTCTTCAATAAAATGCCCAGAAACACATATGATGTAGACCTTCACCCACACTGGGCATGGGAGCCTTGGCGGAAACTCCTTGTAGTAAAAAAATCAGAGCCCTGTGAAAATCAGTTGACTTTGTGCTTTATGTTCTTTTAAAAGTATCAGAATTTGCAGGACTCTGATAATACTTTCATAGCACAGAAAAAGAAAAAAATTCTTTAATGAGGTGCAACGAATCTTCCCCGTGTCACATTAATGTGATGATCACAGTTGAAAGTAACAGTTTTCAGAAGAGGTGACGGTCGTCCTGTCATAAAATAAAAGCAGTGCAACATGTTAATGCAACAATACGAAAAAAAGTGATCAGCTCTATATTTATTTGTGAGAGAACTGATTATAAGCAGTCCACAGCAATGAGGACCGTAATAAGGAGGATCCAATCAGGGAAGGGTCATATACTAAGCACAAATGAATCGGAGTGTAATTGGCGTCTTTGTTTTAAAAAAAATGGTGTTTTCTCCTGTCCTACTGAAACATAGAGCTGATGTTTTCAGAAGTATTTGGCTCTGGATTGTGTTTTCCGAAATCTCCTTTTTCAGGGGTTAAAAATACCAGGGCAGTGTGGAGAAAAGGCAAGAAGGAAGACAAATAAAGAAAAATGTGCTAAGGTTTATGGGACCATAGCAAGGTTCTTTTATTAAGACTCTGTAGGTTTTAGAGATGTAGTGCTGATAGACCGCTCATTTGCAATTCTCCACAGAAAAAACAATCTGACAACTGGGAAAATTTTAAACAGGGTAAATGAAAACTTTTTATGATATTTAATTAAAACTTTAAGATATATTATTTCCAGTATGTAAGCAACAGCATAGAGCAGGGGTCTGTAAAGTCGGCCCTGGAGGGCTACAGTGGATAAAGGGTTTTGTTTCAATCAATTCCTTACAAGTGACATTTTTTTGTTTCATTTTAGTTGTCTTGCTTTTAGCATTTCCCACCCTTAGTTACTTATTTTAGCCTTAAACATCCGTATTCACTGTTTTTAAGTCATCATTAGTAGCAGTAAGATGCAAATGGCAAAGGAACCAGCAACTTTCCATCCAACTTGTTTCCATTTACAGCTCTGTGTATTCATCATAAACTATTTGGTTTAATAAAACGTCTGGGAGGAAACTGAAGGTAAAAAAGCGAAAAACTCATCCACTTCAGGTTACAAAACATTTGAATTACATCCTTGGAAAAGAAAACAAAACTACAATTTAAAAATGACCTGACATGGCAGAATGAAAACCCAGAATTAACAACCCCAAAAATGAAATAAGATCCGTTATTAACAAGGATTGGTTTCTAATTAAGCAATTGGATGAGAACAAAAACATATAGCCACTGCAGCCCACCAGGATTGACCTTGCAGACCCCTGGCAGAGAGTAATAATAGGCAATGATCTGTCAGCACACTGACAAGGATAATTTTGTGAGAATCCAGGAGCTGCTCGATCAAAAAGAAAAGGGTTAAAACCTTGAGATCAAGAGAACTGCAATGAAGCCAAAGTGTGAGACAAAATGGAGGACAAAAAGTGGTAGCAATAACGGGAAATTTCAAGCAAAGATTTTGTTAAGGTTTTGAATCCGCAGATCGGATGAGGACGTGCACCAATGGCTGAATCTTTAACCCACTGTGCCTATCATCTAGAGGTCATGACCTCTGAGGTCACACCACTTGTCAACACAGGACACTGACCTAGTGACACATTAATAAGATATTAATGACAGAAATTAATTCTATGGCTCAGAAATCCAGAAAAAGAGTATAAGATAAGATGCTTCATAAAACATTATTAACAAAAATCATGTCACAACAGCAATATCAAACATATATCAAACAGCTTCAATACACCATAAACTAACTAGACACAGTCATGACCACAGTCCAAAAGTGAGCATGTGGCAAAAAAAACCAAAGTGTTACAGCAGCCCCACCAGACATGCTGTGTGCTTCATGCTTACCTGAGACCTGCACGTGTGCGTTGGGCTGACATGCCATGTTGTAGCAGCATTCTGACATTAATGCTGCTTCTTCAAAACAAAATGTCAAATAATGTCAGAATGAAAATAAAAATACAAAATAATAACAGAAGTAGACCCAGTAGTTCAAAACCTCCGAATTATAACATGGTGTTAAGCAGAAAGAGAAAGCATGCCATAAAATATTTAATGAGATGCACTTAAGCATGTCTGACATGCTTGTAAATGTGCCATCACCACAACCTCTAACACAGGCCAGCATTGCCTGTAAATAACCACTAAAATAATGTTTTATTATAGGAGACAGATGCCGACTCTAGGTGAAGCTTCCACTGTCTCTGCTTGTCCAGATTTTTGGATTGTTTTGTTTCATCCCACATCTCAAAGAAGCGTGAAGCAGGCTGATTGGTGACAGGTCATGTTCATTGTACCCTGTGACAAAATGGTGTTGTCCTGTCGTGTGGCTTTCCTGCACCCAGTCCTGCTGCCATTGTCCCCTGGCCCAGTTTGACCCTGTGAAGAAAATGAATGGATGGGTGGAAGGTTATGACTAATTTTTCATTTTTAATATCAAATGATTTTATTCTTCATTGGTACATTGCATGACAATAACTAGTTCCCAAAAATAAATGTGATTCGCCCACTTGGATGCAGCAAGGCTGCACTCCTTACCCTATTGGCTAATTCCCTGCTGATTACTTGATAACCTCTGCTGTAAAAACACATTTCCACAGCACATTATGTAAGCCAGCGCTGTATGTTTAGCCATAATGGGGATAAGAATTCACAGTCCCTACTTCTGCAGTTGTGTATATTCACTTTTACACTTTGAGTGAAATCTGCACTCATTATGAGCTGACTGCTTGTAATAAATTTGCCTCTTAAAAAGACATTGTGTCCCAATATCATCAGTATCTGTGGCAATGTCAGCTATTTTGATCAACAAACTCAAAAGGTCACCAGGGTTTTCAAGACACATGCCACTATATCCAAGCATGCAGTGGGGTCTGTCTTGTTGCTTCATATTTGCAGTAAATCTGCGGGCCTCATTTGATCTTTATTGACAGCAATCATGCTTTCCGCCATGCGCTCCTTAAAAGCTCTCTGAGCTTATTAAATGTCTTAGGAGTGATTCATCACTTTGGGTTGCGGTGCTTAATTGAAATGTTATTTCTTTGCTGCTCAGCGTCAGACTTATAGTGCTGCACAGCTGCTAATTTATCACCTGAGCGGGAATGAAAAATCAGAAAACATTACATTGAAAGATCTTTGCTGCTTTCCCCAGTGCTTCTTTAATGTGGCATACATGGGCACAAGGGCATGCAAGAGCTATTATAGTGACTTACACAAACATGCCATCTGTTACAAAAGTGGCATGTCTGCCAGCACTAGAACCTGGGCCAACAGCATCCACCTAAGTACTGCCTGCATTCAGAATGAGCATCGCTCAAGCCATTTGAAACGAGAATGTGATCGCCTGGCATAGGAGGCGCAAAAAACAAAAAAAAAAAAAAAAATGAGAATATTATGGTAGCAATTAAGGCCATAAAATCATGGCCTGCTAATAAAACTGCCGGTTTAATTTTTCAGCATATATTATGCTGTGTGAGTATCTCCCAGCATTTAGGGCACTTTAGTTCCTTGCATGATGAAAGAATTGATGAGTGGCTAGCTCCACTGTGACCCAGCTCTATACCTGATTATAATATAACATAACCTAACAATCTTAGACCTTCTTAATCCAATTTATGGTCAGGATGGTGAAGCAGTAGCACTAGGCACAACGTAGGAAACAGTCGATCATGGAGTCTACTCACAAACACACCCATGGCCATCTTAAAGTTATCTAACCTGCATGTGGATGTAAAATCAGATTATCCAAAAGAAAATCCATAAAGGCACAGAGTGATCATGCAAACTAAACACAGACTACAACTAGAAATGAGATTCAATTGGAGGAATCTGGATTTGTGAAGGCAGCAACTCCACTGCACCACTATGTTGCCCTAGTCCCATTGATAATTGTTAGATTTTGTTTAAGGCAGAATGGTTCATGATGCTTACGTTGGTGTCATGAATGATCAATCAGAAGGATGTATGTCATTATAGAGAATTGTAAAGTCAAAACAAAAAATGGCAACATAATATGCCACTGCTAGTAGCTCTCTTTTGGGGTTTGGTTTGGGAGGAGGGAGTCTGTGTATCTTACTTGCATGATAGTGGTTGGCCGGGAGTTACAGCTAAAAAGAACATAAGAAATGTGACAAACAAGATGAGACCATTGAGTCCATCAGGCTTATTTGTTTAGCTAATAGCTAAATATTTCATCCAGATACTTTTTAAAGGTTATCAGGGCTTCTACTTCAATTACATGTCTGCACTTTGTTCCAAATTCCCACAACTCTTCAAGTAAAGAAGCTCTGCACTGATATGAAGTCCTCTGCAGAAGTCAATACAGATGAGAAAGAATGTTTAGGCAGTAGCAACGCAATCACAATCAGTATAGATACCTCTCTTCATGAGAGTGCTGATGATGGCTTATCCAAAGGTGATACATTAAGGTCTGGCTGACCTGAGTTTCTGTCAGGCTCTGAAACGGATGCTCTGAGATGGAGGTCACATCAATGAGAAAGGTGCTAACTGAGATTTGTATGCCTTTATTTCTGTGAAGGTATAAATTTAAAAGCAACAAAGTGGGAGCATCTGGCTCTGGAAATAATGTTTAATAATTGCTAGAAAGTGGCAATATATTTAGGGACATGATAATTAACAAAGAGAGAGAAGCCCTTATGGCAGAGGCAGTATCCCAATGTGCATACATTGAAGCGTTGGTCTACTGTGATGAAGCTTTAGTGATGGGTTGGAGGACTCAGTTCATCCATTAAAGGTTTCACCCAGGTATCCCACTTCATAGTTGCAGGAAATCAGAACTGTGCTTCATTGCTGCCGCAGCATACAGCACATACTGATGGATAATTTACGTTCAAAGATGACCGATCATCAAGCTCATGTTCATACACCTTAGAAGCAAAATTTACCCAAGAGAACCCTCACAGAGTGAAGGCCTGAAGTAATATTCATTCATTATCTTCAGGAAAGTTCACAGTTCCAGCATGTTTTTATTACAGTCAAAACTTCAAAAACGTTATTCCCTGGTTAGATCCAGAATGTTCAAAAACACTGAAATAATCAATGATCTTCTGCTATATGTGTGGCCCAGTTTTTTTGTCGTCTTGTTCTTTTGTTTTAATGTAAGGGATGATTACTCTTTGAGGTGACTTTTTTGGGGGGTGGGGGAGGGGGGGGAGCTGTCATGCCACCTATCTGTTTTTTTCCATAACCATACCACTTTAACATGCAAGGACTTTTTACTTAGCAGCCACAGTCACAGTGCAGTGGCATTTATCAATAACTAGCAAAATACCCGCGCTTCGCAGTGGAGAAGTAGTGCACACATATCTATACATATATATATATATATATATATACACATATCAACATATATATACACATACATACACACACATATACATATATACATATACACATACATACATACACATACATATATATATATACATACATACATACACACATACATACATACATACACACATATATATATACTAGCAAAATACCCGCGCTTCACAGCGGAGAAGTAGTGCACACATATCTACATATACATATATATACATATATACATATATATATATATATATATACATATACACATCCACATATATATACATATATATATATATATACACATATCAACATATATATACACATTCATATACACACATACATAAACACACACATATACATATATACATATACACATACATACATACACATACATATATATATATACACACATACACACATACATACATACATACACACATATATATATACTAGCAAAATACCCGCACTTCACAGCGGAGAAGTAGTGTGTTAAAGAGGTTATGTAAACATATATATACATATACATATATACATATATATACATATCTACATATACACATATCTACATATACATATATATACATACATATACACATCCACATATACAGTACATATATATACATATACAAATTTACATATCTACACATATATATACATATGTACATATATATACACATATATATACATATGCACATATATATATATATATATATATATATATATATATATATATATATATATATATATATATATATATATAGACATATATATATATGACTACGAATGCAATGAATATATATATACAGTGGTGTGAAAAACTATTTGCCCCCTTCCTGATTTCTTATTCTTTTGCATGTTTGTCACACAAAATGTTTCTGATCATCAAACACATTTAATCATTAGTCAAATATAACACAAGTAAACACAAAATGCAGTTTGTAAATGGTGGTTTTTATTATTTAGGGAGAAAAAAAAATCCAAACCTACATGGCCCTGTGTGAAAAAGTAATTGCCCCCTGAACCTAATAACTGGTTGGGCCACCCTTAGCAGCAATAACTGCAATCAAGCGTTTGCGATAACTTGCAATGAGTCTTTTACAGCGCTCTGGAGGAATTTTGGCTAACTCATCTTTGCAAAATTGTTGCAATTCAGCTTTATTTGAGGGTTTTCTAGCATGAACCGCCTTTTTAAGGTCATGCCATAGCATCTCAATTGGATTCAGGTCAGGACTTTGACTAGGCCACTCCAAAGTCTTCATTTTGTTTTTCTTCAGCTACTCAGAGGTGGATTTGCTGGTGTGTTTTGGGTCATTGTCCTGTTGCAGCACCCAAGATCGCTTCAGCTTGAGTTGACGAACTGATGGCCGGACATTCTCCTTCAGGATTTTTTGGTAGACAGTAGAATTCATGGTTCCATCTATCACAGCAAGCCTTCCAGGTCCTGAAGCAGCAAAACAACCCCAGACCATCACACTACCACCACCATATTTTACTGTTGGTATGATGTTCTTTTTCTGAAATGCTGTGTTCCTTTTACGCCAGATGTAACGGGACATTTGCCTTCCAAAAAGTTCAACTTTTGACTCATCAGTCCACAAGGTATTTTCCCAAAAGTCTTGGCAATCATTGAGATGTTTCTTAGCAAAATTGAGACGAGCCCTAATGTTCTTTTTGCTTAACAGTGGTTTGCGTCTTGGAAATCTGCCATGCAGGCCGTTTTTGCCCAGTCTCTTTCTTATGGTGGAGTCGTGAACACTGACCTTAATTGAGGCAAGTGAGGCCTGCAGTTCTTTAGACGTTGTCCTGGGGTCTTTTGTGACCTCTCGGATGAGTCGTCTCTGCCCTCTTGGGGTAATTTTGGTCGGCCGGCCACTCCTGGGAAGGTTCACCACTGTTCCATGTTTTTGCCATTTGTGGATAATGGCTCACACTGTGGTTCGCTGGAGTCCCAAAGCTTTAGAAATGGCTTTATAACCTTTACCAGACTGATAGATCTCAATTACTTCTGTTCTCATTTGTTCCTGAATTTCTTTGGATCTTGGCATGATGTCTAGCTTTTGAGGTGCTTTTGGTCTACTTCTCTGTGTCAGACAGCTCCTATTTAAGTGATTTCTTGATTGAAACAGGTGTGGCAGTAATCAGGCCTGGGGGTGGCTACGGAAATTGAACTCAGGTGTGATACACCACAGTTAGGTTATTTTTTAACAAGGGGGCAATTACTTTTTCACACAGGGCCATGTAGGTTTGGATTTTTTTTCTCCCTAAATAATAAACACCATCATTTAAAAACTGCATTTTGTGTTTACTTGTGTTATATTTGACTAATGGTTAAATGTGTTTGATGATCAGAAACATTTTGTGTGACAAACATGCAAAAGAATAAGAAATCAGGAAGGGGGCAAATAGTTTTTCACACCACTGTATATGTATATATATATATATATATATATATGTATATATATATATATATATATATATGTATATATATATATATATTCACGGCATTCATAGTCTGAATCACAATCTGATTGTATGGGTGGTTACCTACCAGGTAACGCTTATGGTTGGCCAGCAAGTCAGCTAACATCCGTCACGGTGCTTTCAGTTGTGAGAAGCAGATCATAGAATGGTTGAAAATAGTTTACTGTCAAATAATGCAAAGAGTATGCGACACGTGTTTCGCCCTCATTCTGGGCTCATCAGGCGTACACACTCACTGCACTCCCTTACGGGAATCGAACCTCGGACGTCAGCGCTAGAGGCGAAGCCCCTAACATTGCGCCACGGCGTGTGGTTCGTTTATTTGACAGCATGTAGATCGGGGTAATTACATTCACGCCATTCGTAGTCTGAATCACAATCTGATTGTATGGGTGGTTACCTACCAGGTAACGCTTGTGGTTGGCCAGCAAGTCAGCTAATATCCGTCATGGTGCCCTCAGTTGTGAGAAGCAGATCATAGAATGGTTGAAAATAGTTTACTCTCAAATAATGCAAAGAGTGTGCGACACGTGTTTCGCCCTAATTCTGGGCTCATCAGGCGTACACACTCACTGCATATAGCCAAATTCCCGCGCTTCGCAGCGGTGAAGTATTGCTTTTAAATTTTAATTAAGAAGAAAAGAAAACCTTTTTAAATTGAGGGAAAATGTACCAATAACAATTTGTTAAGGATCTGTTTTTTTGTGAAGCTGCCTTTACACAGCCTGTCTGCTGTTTTATAAACGAACGCCATATAAGGCCATCCTTTCTCCTTGCTTAGCGGTTCTGTATTGTTTTATTGTTCATTTATTACGATTGTTATAGTTATTGTGTAGGTATTTGAGACTCACTTTTCTGTTCAGGTACCCATTTCCTTTATGTAATCCGCGGATTCTCCGCTATTTTTTGTTCGTTTATTACGATTACAGTAATCCCTCCTCCATCGTGGGGGTTGCGTTCCAGAGCCACCCGCGAAATAAGAAAATCCGCAAAGTAGAAACCATATGTTTATATGGTTATTTTTATATTGTCATGCTTGGGTCACAGATTTGCGCAGAAACACAGGAGGTTGTAGAGAGACAGGAACGTTATTCAAACACTGCAAACAAACATTTGTCTCTTTTTCAAAAGTTTAAACTGTGCTCCATGACAAGACAGAGATGACAGTTCTGTCTCACAATTAAAAGAATGCAAACATATCTTCCTCTTCAAAGCAGTGCGTATCAGGAGCACAGAATGTCACATAGATAGAGAAAACAATCTCTAGCAAACAAATCAATAGGGCTGTTTGGCTTTGCGAAGCACCGCAGCACAAAGCTGTTGAAGGCGGCAGCTCACACCCCCTCCGTCAGAAGCAGGGAGAGAGAGAGAGATAGAGAGAAAGAGAGAGAGACAGAGTTTGTTTTTCAGTCAAAAATCAATACGTGCCCTTCGAGCTTTTAAGTATGCGAAGCACTGTGCAGCATGTCGTTTCAGGAAGCAGCTGCACAAAAGATAGCAACGTGAAGATAATCTTTCAGCATTTTTAGACGAGCGTCCGTATCGTCTAGGTGTGCGAACAGCCCCTCTGCTCACACCCCCTATGTCAGGATCAGAGAAAGCGCAAGAGAGAGAAAGAGAAAGAGAAAAGTAAGCTGGGTAGCTTCTCAGCCATCTGCCAATAGCGTCCCTTGTATAAAATCAACTGGGCAAACCAACTGAGGAAGCATGTACCAGAAATTAAAAGACCCATTGTCCGCAGAAATCCGCGAACCAGCAAAAAATCCGCGATATATATTTAAATATGCTTACATATAAAATCCGCGATGGAGTGAAGCTGCGAAAGGCGAAGCGCGATATAGCGAGGGATCACTGTATAGTTATTTATTGATTCCCTTCTTTAGCTGACTGCCTGCTCATATAAGGCGCTCTGCTGTTTTTTTGTGAAGCAGTCTTTACACAGCTTCTCCGCTATTTTATAAACGAACACCATATAAGGCCATCCTTTTTCCTTGCTTCGCCAAGGAAGCAGCCTTTTTATTTAATCCACGGGTTCTCTGCTGTTTTATTATTTGTTTATTACGATTGTTATAGTTCTCTTTGTATACCACGTTGTCAGTTCGACACTCCGGTTGTAATATGACCAAGTCGTGCAAGCTTACTGTTGAGAATGCAACGTATAGTTGTACAGGAGAAAAGCAATCTTGCCAAACTTAATTTAAACTTACGGTTTACACCGTGCTTTGTTTCCGCCGTAGCTGCACTTATGAATATGCTTGTATGCGTCACTCGCTCGCTTCTTATTGTTTCGCTGCCTTCTCAATTGTGTAATGAGTGATCACTCATGCTGCGTTCAGTCAGTTCACGTGAGCCGCTCTCTTATGTGATGTTGCGATGTCCACGGCTTTATTTAATGTTAGCTAAGACCCGGCACTTAAAAGTTTCTCATTACAGCAATTTTAACTCCGTTACAAAGTGATCCAAAGTCTCGTTTATACTTCGTGTCTTCTCATTAAACTTGTATGTCGTGAATATGGTATTGCAAACGGCAGCGGGAGTGTTTCTATAAACTTAATTTAAACTTACGGTTTACACCGTGCTTTGTTTCCGCAGTAGCTGCACTTATGAATATGCTTGTATGCGTCACTCGCTCGCTTATTATTGTTTTGCTGCCTTCTCAATTGTGTAATGAATGTTTTCTTCAGCGCTCTTTGGGGCTCTTCCTTGTTTTCTATGTACTGTGTTCATAGTCAGTTCACGTGATTACGTGGGAGGCGTGATGACGCGATATGCAACTCCGCCTCCCACGGCCATCGAGCTGCAGCCTATTACAGTATATGGACAAAAAAGAGGTTCCAGTTATGACCATTACGCGTAGAATTTCGAAATGAAACCTGCCTAACTTTTGTAAGTAAGCTGTAAGGAATGAGCCTGACCAATTTCAGCCTTCCACCTACATGGGAAGTTGGAGAATTAGTGATGAGTCAGTCAGTCAGTCAGTCAGTCAGTCAGTGAGTGAGTGAGTCAGTGAGTCAGTGAGGGCTTTGCCTTTTATTAGTATAGATCTACCATTTTACAGGCTCATCTGATTGTTTTTCACCTCTTGTTGTCTCCATTTCTGACTTCTGACTAATTTTGCCGTCTTTAATTTGTTTGTGTTTTATGGTGTCATACTTGATCACTCCACAGCTTTTTTTTAGTTTTGCCTGTCTGCTGCTAATGAATACAAAAAATAGCCCATTATCATTACCTGTTACCGTCCATGAGTCCAGAAAAGTCCTTTCATTTACAAAAACTGCCTGATCTTAAGCTTCTGTAGAACATGAAGTAAAGATGTGAAGAATATGAATTTTTGGGCATTAAAAAGGGTTGGCACTGTAAAGTTAATTAAGTCACAGATTTTTGGCCAGGTCAGGGACACCAGACCGTAATCTGGGCAACACTTTGAAAGGACAACGGGCGGTATGGGAACCTATATCTAACAGCCACACATAAGCAACTTTGAGGAAACATCATTCATGTAGCTAATAAATTGAGCTCCAACAACAAATTGTTAGAAGATGACATTGAGTGCACCATGCAAACATGAGATCAGATGTTTACAATATGAAAATAGCCAGGTAATCAGACAAAGGTAAGCAGAGAAAAAGTGCCACCAATTTTAGTCAGAATAAACTAAGGAAGGTTAGCCACTTGGGCTAGTAACCAGTCACATGGGCTTCTTAAAGAACCAGAAGTTAAAGAGCTCTGTCCTCCTTCAAGGGTAAGGTCAAAATGAGACGTCTCCTTCTGCTTAGTTGGGTCATTGTCTTGTGCTTCAGGTCAAGGAGAAGAAATTGTAAGTGTCAGCACCCCCTCACATCCCAGGGTGGAAGTGCTTACCTCTGCAGAGCCAAAGAGATGGTCCCCAGGAGTACATGTGTGACATATAAGTTTAATTGCTTTGCAATCTGGGCACAGAAAATTCCAGTTGCCTACTTTGTTTCTTGCTGGCTGACAAATACAGTAACTGCAAATTATAGCTGAATAAGGCAGTGGGCTTATGAAATGGTGCAGAAGATAACCAATGAGTTAAGTTATGCCAACCTCTGCACTTCTCTGCTGGACAAACAGCAGGTCCTTCTTGTTCTAATCTAAGTGTTAGAAGGAAAGGAAGTCCATCCAATTCCAGCAGTTTGCTCACTTGTAAGGAAGGGAGGCACATTGTCCAGACATAATGTCTACAGTCTAATCTTGCTGTCAGGTCTATAAGGTCGACTACAACACTTTCCTTTTTTTCTCTAACAGAGTGGCAGTCTTTCCATTTAGACTCGACTAATCTAGGCTGATGCAGATAAAAGGAAGTCAAATGTGGCTGTTAGTGTACAGTCAGTCATTTCTTGGCAATAAGATTATTGCTTCCAAAAAAAAAAAAAACAGAAAACATCTTATAAACTGCCATATCTTTTAGGAAAACTGCCGATTTTGTTTTCACTTTCAGCTATGAATATTAAAAAAGCTGAGGCATTAAAACCAGAAATGGCTATAAAATAAATTAAGGCGAGAGACATAATTTAAACAACACGGTAGGCCTGGGACCATTTTATGAGAGTCAATACAAGCCCTTACGACGTGTGCTGAAGTTTTTAATCTTGACCTGTCCTTTCATTATGAGCTTCAAAGAAAAGTAGTTTATTCATGTTAATATCAGTAATTGGCAATAAAATGTCAGATCATCCCTCCCCTGCAATCTCCCTGGCATTAAAAAACCTCCCAAATGTGCAGCATGTCAGTACACAAGGCTTTCTTTGCAAGTTGTTTGAGCCCACTGATCCCCTGTCCACATCTTTAGTTTGGCTGTCCAGAGGGTTATTGATAATGCGCAGGGATCAGTCAATGCTAATGACGGACGAATCAGGACCAATATGGATTGCTGATGAATGAGAACCTGAGGTCTCCTCTGATTGAAAAAGGGAAAGTCACCTTTTTACTGCTTGAAATAATGATTCAGTCATTAAGCAAATTCAAGGGCATTGTGTTCGAAATCAATAATGCTTTGTAAACGCCGCTGCTGTTTGTAATCATTTAGAACATTTTGCAGCAATCTTTCTGAAAATGATTCTGTGATAATGTGTTGTGCATCTTTTGCTTATGCCACAGGGACACTGTTCCTGTCCTAGTTTAAGCCTGACATGCTCTGTGGTGCCTATTTATGTTACCTAAAAAATTAATTTTGCCAAATTAATATGTTCTTTTTAAGCATAGTATATCATAATTATGACATTGCAGCATGCAATTATGAGATAAACATCTTCTAATTATGAGATAAACAGATCATTAATATTAACAACATTATGGTACAATTAGCGGATAGTTTCTTAAAATAACAAAACATTAATTTCATAATTATACTGAATGGTATACAACAAATGGGGGACTTGGGGGGTGCATAAGACAGTGCTGCAGCCTGACACACTCAGAGTCCTGGCTTTGAGTCCGGTGCTTGGTCGCTGTCTGGGTCGAGTTTGTCTGTACTTGCCGTGTCAGTGTGTGGTTTCCTCCAGTTTCTCTGGATTTCATCCCACACAAGTGAGTGTGAGTATGTGTGTGTGTGTGTTGTCAGACATGCAGGCTTGGTGAGATGAACCAAAGTGGGGAAAGCTGAGTGTGTTGCTGTCATTAATATACCCTAGAGTGGAGGAGAAAATGGCTGAAGAGGACTGATGTCACCCATGACCCTGGGATGATGACCAAATATAAAGAAGAAGCGGATGTTCATTCAGAGTATCTGCGACAAAATGAGCCGAGTCTCTCTGCAGCAACTTGTAAGACATTCTGCAGTTAGCATTATTTCTGTCTTTAGTTACCATCCTTGCTGCAAGATGAATTAAATAGGGTTTATCATGCCTGGGATCCTGAGTCTTTTTAACATTTTAATGACAATGTGTGCAGTGGTGTACTCTGTCCAAAGTTCATTTCTACCTTCCAATCCTTCTGCAACCCTTTGGCGATTTAAATGAATAAACGGTATGATGCAAATGAATAAAAACATCCTTTATAATGTTTGTTTTTTAGATGGTGTATGGCATCCATAATGCTCTGCTACAAGTTAGTCATAGCAGAGGCATGTAGTTGATAAACAATACTCCATCAATCCACCATTAAACATGTTTAATATGGTCCAGGGCAAAATAAAACTAAATTCTGCATCATTGTCTGGTCACACTACTTAGGGCTACAACTCTGTGGCTGTCATCAATCCATGGATAGGTTTATAGTGTCATTATTGTCACTTGTACATAGTACAACATGCAACATGTCACATTTACTTAACCCAATGAATCCGGATGCGTCCCAACTTGAAATTATTGTGACATTAGAAGAAAGTTGACTGGAATAATAGAGTGCATGATTAAGAATCTTGACACCTTGCATGAGTTTTACTATTGTACCCCAAACAAAAACAAGTGGATGAACTGTGAACAGCTCACCATCAAGACTGGCTACATACCTTTAATGTCAGAGAGAATTACTAAATTACTTATTCCGCTTTTCTTATCTTCTGACAGGCTACAAGCAAACTAGACAATCAAAGCAGAGTTTAAGAACGTGAAACAAGTTAACAGTTTTGATTGTGTTCTCCTTCTGCTGTAGAGCACACACAAAGTGGCATAACTTTCACCTGCAGTTTGGATTGTTCTTTTAGACAGTCAGTAGGCTAAGATGGCACCTCACTAGTTCAATGGAACTGTACTGACCAGTCACTTCACAATAGTAAAGGGTTTGGAACATGGGCAGCAGAGTCTGGGAGTGTGTGCACCATCTAATAATGATGATGGTCGCAACATGAATTTATCCATCCATCCATGCGAGCTTTTCTACTATAGAGGCACAAACTGCTGCAGTTTATGCCTGTAGTGATGTTGACCAGTCTGGAGTGGAACATTTCTGATAAGAACTGGTCACTCAGATTTTGACGAGAACAGGCCACAAAGCCCAACATAGCTCATCAGTCCCTGTTTATTGTAACTTTTGTAAAATATTTTCAAAAAGACATTCAAACATGAGTGGCACAGTGGTTAGTGCTTCTATTTCTGGATCCACTGTTCTGGGTTTTAATCCTAGCTTGGTCCCTACAGTTTGTATGCTCTCTGTGTGGGTTTGATTCTGCATATCTAGCATTCTTCTCCTGCCTCCGAAAGATGCTCTTGAATTGATGCAGATGAATTTCTGCTTGTGCCTGATGGAACTATGATAGACTCTATCCCTCAATGATCCCAGTTGAAAAGTTGACATTTATAGGTACTGTATGTAAAGTTCATCCATAGAGTTTCTTGCTTGTATGTCTTCCACAGACTAGTTGACAGTATTACATTACCAACAACAATAAATATGGCATCAGATAATTCATAAAACAACACACATGAAGTACATCCATGCAGTTGACAGTACAAGTGATGGCTGAGTAATCTTATCACATGTGGATGAAAGATATCCATGAATGTGGTTTTGTGGGTGTTAATGGCCTTGTAAAGTTCTACAGAATGGTGTATGGAGAAAAGTGACTGTTCAGAATGGTGGAGGTCTTTATTAATGTTGTTTAAAGTTCTAAGGAGGCCTCTGTCATATACATCATAAGTCAGTTATATGACAATAATACTCTGGGCTGAACTGGACACCCACTGTAGTGCGTTGTGGTCCTGAGCTGAGCAGGTGCTATACCAATATGTTATGCAGCCAGTCAAGATAAGGGTTGCTGAACTTAAATGGAGGCATCCAGGTGTGTGTGTTATGTTATGCTGAGATATGATGGTCCCTAAATTACAGCTTTCTTCCACACTAGAGGTTAACTTGAGCACGCTAAGTGGCTCACTGCCTGACACCCAATAACTCACACAGAACTAGCTTGAAGACGTTAGGAGAAAGGTAGCATCAATAGGTAACATCTGTGTGGAAGGCTCTCCAACTTTGAACTAGTCCTTAACTATTCTGAACTTGTACCCCTATCAGCTTTACCACCATGCTGACCCACCATATGCTTATAAGACCGACAAAACTAGTTTTCGTAATTATGACATGTAGGAATAATCAGCCGACAAGCCTATCTGCAGTCTGGCAGCTCCATTGGCATCATCATCAGACTAATATGCTGGCACCAGCAGACACATATGCTTACTGCTCACCTCCTGATAAAAAGCCATCCTTCTGAACAAAGAACACCCAGATCAACAAAGACAAACACTGAAGGAAAAATCAATGTCACCCAACACTGGCTGCCCTTCAGAGTGCTTTGTTCCCATGACAGTCTGACTCTGAGCCCATCTCTGTTACTCTTCCATTGGCACTTCTGGGCATATCACACAAGCTCGTCAGCAGCCAACAGGAGTCTGCTTCGGATTTTCAGCGTGTCCCAATGTCATTTTATTATAAGCAGCTTGCCTTTGTCATTAACTCATGGCCATTTGTTATCTTTAGACTCTGCCAAAGCTACCCATCATTAAATAGGCTTTTTGATTGCGATCTTTCTTATTATAAATATAAATAAAAATTCTGTTACTGTGATGTGTGGATTTTAAAACTGCATTTGTAAAACCTGTAAATTTAGGATGTGGTGGTGTAGAGAGAAGGTGCAGTACCCTCCATTTTCACCTTACTTTACAGTCTGACGTGTGCTCTTTTGCTGGGTTATCTCCTTCCCACTCCGTGGCAATCACACATATTTCAGTCTGGGATTTTGGAAAAATACAATGTTGGTGTTGACTTGACACAAGTGCAGTTAAAGATAAGCTCAGTGTGTATTCAGTGAGTATCACATTGCTCCAAATGAAATTCAATGGCAACAATGCCATTTCTTGCTGACAAGGTTATTTGAAGCTACTAAATGAGGTGAAAGGTTAACATTATGTCACTAATTCCAGTAGTACTGTTGTGACAGTTCCACTGGCAGCTCCTGCTGTGAAGGACGTTCACATGAAGGTCTCCATTAGGACATTCATATTTCATACCTTTCCTAACAGCATTTAAATGCAACATTTACAGCAAGGGTCTCAAACTAGCCACTTACTTGCTTACTATCAAATTACTGCTGAGTATGCAACTGAATTATTTTAATTTATATTCAGTTAACTTGCTTTTTAAAATTCAGAACCTTTACTTGTTTCTTTTTCCTTGTAAGCCAACAGAGACCAGCTAAATGAGGAGTCTCAGACTTAATTTTCACTACAACCAGTTACTTATTTAGAAGTCAATTCTTTCTGTTAATGAAACACATTACTGAATTCTTTGGCTTGTTGGTGGTCTTCTTCTGTTACACTAGACCACACATGGCTTCCTGAATGGTCCTGCTGGGACTACACCCTGGAACCAAAGGATAGGGGGTCCTCACGAAAATTAAGCTAACCAGACGCTGGGTTTGTGATGTCTTTCCCTCTAATGACTATAGAGAGTGAACTGACGAGTAACTTGGACTTGAAGCATATGGAATGTAAGAGAGCTGATTTATTAATAATTATTATTCTATAATTTTCTCTAGTTGTGATGTCTACTGTATTTAGATCTGGTGGTAGGTGTTGGCTTGTATTGATTGGCTGAGATAGAATATTAAACAGATATAATGCTGGTGGCAATCACGTTATTAGTTTTAGCTCTACACCATTGGTCAGGTTACTGTCGGCTGAGCTGGTGGATTTTTAGAGTGCGGCCTGTGAACATCAGTGCCCACATTGGCGTACATTGTACAACAGCAAAATCCAGCATCACATCGTCCATTCAGCTTTAGCGAGGACAGTTTCAGCTTGGACAAACTAATGACTGTAATTCTTGTTATTACTTAAGGGAAAGGAAGTAATATGAATTACATTATTTCCCAGTTCATGTCATTGTCATTGTGCAGTGTTTTATTGTGGGGTTTTCCTGTATTTGTGTTTTATTGTTGAATTCAAAGAATGCTTAGGCTATTTTACCCCCAGTTGTGAGCTCTTCGTGTAAAGCATGTAAATTATTGTTGTGTAAATTATGTAGTATAGGCTGTCTAATTAGTTAGTGTAATTAAAATATCAGGTTATGCTTGTAATTCATCACTTGGTTAATAACTCACTTTCATTTGGTGTCTCTAAGTTGGTCTGAAATGGCTGCAGGACTGGGGAATTGAAGCTCAGGGGCTACTGAACTTGGGATCCATCCGAGCACCAGAGATTTCCAAAACTGTTCGTTTTGTTCTTTCCAAAATCTACATTCACATGTTTTGAGGATCAGAACTGATCAATATTTTGCTGGCCTTCACTTTTTTGTCAAATATTTTATTGAAACAGGTACTATATGTATTCTTGTGGGATGAGTGGAACTCGCCAAGTTCCTTACTGTATTGGTCTAACTCTTATACCCTAAGATTAAAACACAAAACACACACACGCACACACGCACACACACACACACACACACACACACACACACAGAGGCCCTATCAACTTAAGCACAGCTTATTAGTGATGCCTGCAATGCCTGTCACTATTCATTTCTCCACATAGGGACTCACAAAATGCTACTTTGGTCCCCATGAAGACACATGAAGGCTAATACACTCTTTGATTACAGGTATATGCCACTTATCAACCAACGATAATTTACATCTACCACATTGTTCTTCTATTGTTCCTTCTTCAGCCTGATAACATTGTAGCCCCCCTACACCAGCTTCCTTGTATTTACTTTATTACTCAATCATCCTAGATATAAAGACATCCATCCATCCATCCATCCATTTTCCAACCCGCTGAATCCGAACACAGGGTCACGGGGGTCTGCTGGAGCCAATCCCAGCCAACACAGGGCACAAGGCAGGAAACAATCCTGGGCAGGGTGCCAACCCACCGCAGGATATAAAGACAAAGCATAGAAATTTATAATCAACATGGTGTTTATTAAAAAAAATATTATGAGTAGAAGAAAATATAATAGAAAATAGAAATCAATAACAAAGTCTGGATGTACATAATATAGTCAGAGAAAGCTTACTGAAGATTCGCAGAAGTGTCAAAAGATGATTTTGTCCTGGGCAACTTTTAGATTTTTATGCATGAATTATGTTTAGCAACATAAAGATGAAATGGTATCTTTTTTTCCTTCAACGCATGTCTGTCTCTGACCTCACTCTCTGGTGGTTATTTATGTGAAAAATTCACATGGGGTTTCAGACCTCATGATACACCAGAAATTTATAGGCCCTGCATCCCTCCAGGATCTGAGTTTGGCATACCCTGATGACCTCATGCGAGACACTGACAAGTTCTTGATGAACAATAACACCCAAAGCACACAACTTCTGGGCTTTCAATAAATAGCTGAGCTAGACCACCCACCTCTACTTCAAGTGCCAACTCATGTTTTATTTTCATTCTACTTTATATAAGCAACAAATCTTTATTTATTTTCGTGCATACAAACTTAAGTGATGGAGTCCTCTGATGAGGGTTAGGTTTAGCTGGGCTCCAGTGAAGGAACAGACACCCTTATGGTAAGAAACCCAATCAGTCACTTGTGCAGTTGATGTTCTTTGGCTCACCTGACTAAGACGTCAGCTTTCTGTGAGCAAGGAGCCTGGTGGGGATGTGAAGAGAGCTCCGCCTGAGTGAAGAGAACCCAGTCACAGAGGCAATGCAAAAGAGGTAGAGGTGAGCGAAAGAGGCCAGAACATAAAGCCAGCCTTCAGTTCTGCTTCAAGCCAGAAATCCATCTCCATTCATGTGTTCACTAATCTATAGCAAACTCTTCTCCGTGTAAATAAAAAGGCCCACTTAAGTGCCATTTAAATCCTATGTGCAAACTTTTAATTTGACTGATCTTGCAATTTTCAGTTTGGTATGTGAATGGGAGCTGACTGTATCCCCTATTGTGATTTATGGCCCTACGAGTTATGAGTTCAGGTGAGAGATATTCACACGGGAAGATGAATACACACTGCAATTCCAGGAGACAATCTGATTACAGCAAAGATCAGACTTTCATCTTCATTCGGCTGCCCACTCGTCTCCTTGCAAAGTGCATCTGACTGCCACCACAAACACAAAGGATTGGCCGCACTGAGGCAAAAACTGATCTGAGGTCCAAACGAAAATGAAAGACAAAATGTAAAATCATATGAACATTAAAGCAAAATGACGGGCACATTGATATTCCTTAAGTAGCCTCACAAATAGGCCCGCTCTGTGTAATGGGGTACATCGTGCTGCCCTTCTTTGATTAGCTAAATGAGAGCTCGCTGTCACCGCTGGCTTTCCGCTGCGCTGCTCCTGGGCTGGCAGACATGCCATTTTCTGCTGTTTTTCTGTACTCGGTGTACTGAGTCTTGGCCCATAAGCACTCTTGTTCATATTATTCATAATGAAACCTTCCTTCTATATAATTGCTGCTGATTCATGTAAAATATCTATTAACAATAGATGACAAAATGCTTGAAATATTCTTCTTCAAGTGCAACTTACAAGGCAGCTAAGCTAAGGCAGGTGATTAAATCCATTTATTTCACGAGTGCCATAGTAATTGTAATGTTGGATGTCACAATTGTTAACACTGCTGCCTCACAGCACCAGGGTCCTGGGTTCAAATTACTGTTGCTGTGGAGCATGTATGCTCTTCTGTACCAATTTCTGCTCTGGCATCTCTTCCGTTTACCCAGTGTGAGGGAGAGTGCCCTGTAATGGACAGTCAAAGTGACTCTGGTGCTGCTGGGATAAACTCTGGAGTCATGCAATTCTATAATGGAAAAAAAACTAGCTGGTATTATAATTGAGTTATAGAACTTTTTTCATTTACTTAGTCATCTATTGATGTATATTAAAATTGGTTGTAGGTTTGTTCCATACTCTCATCTCAAACATTCTGCTCAGTACTGCCTGGTCCGTTGGCAGGGCCCTGAGAAATTTTCTTAAGTTCCTTCTCATAATGTTCAAGCCCCAAGACTTTTGTGTCCCTTTTTTTATAATAACCCTGGGAAGCCCAATGGGTGCATCTGGACTCATACAGTTTAGTAGGATAGTGATGTTATGATTACTGGTACTTCTGGAAATCTTTCCATAGCATAATAATTTTTTTGTGCAATGTAATCATTTTTTCTATGGATTAGAATTATGTAAAATTCAGATTTAAGTTATTTTTGATGTTTTTAGTGTAATGCTTTTTTAATTTAATTTTGTTTTGAATTTACTGTAACACCATTCTGCTTTTTAGTGTGTGCTGCCATTTTGGTAAGTCTTTACAATGACACAATAATTTGTCATTAAGGGTAGTTTGGCTGTGTGACATCATGGCATGATGATATTTAAGTCACCGCCAGGCAGTGTTCTTTGTCTTTGTTCTACTTTGTGGTGTGAGGGATGCCTGGGACACCCTCAGCTTGGAAAGACAGGTGGAAACAGCCTGCACAGGGTTTTGTCTTCCATGGGACACTAGATGGCAGCCCCCTTGCGTTACGGCATTGCCTCAGATTCCTACAGGGCATCCTGAGAAATGGACTTGCCGACTCAGCCCTGTTGGGTTCTGTGGGTGCTGCCAGGGGGTGTTGAGGGGACTGACGAGCCTTACTTTGTCACTCTCCCATCTCATCTGGAAGTCCTTCTGAGCCACAGCTATCGGGATATTGGAAGTGCTTCCAAGTCACATAAAAGGAGCTGCCTGCCACAACTCCAGGACCCAGAGTTGGGAGGAGGAGGAGGACGAAGCTTGCTGGAGGAGCAGAGAAAACGGTGAAAAACAAAGACAGCAATGTTACAGAGTGGCTGTGCTTATTACTGTGACTCAGTGTTGAAGTGTGGGAAACTCTTACTATGAAGAGTTTCATACAAATAAAAAATCCTCTTGTTCAGTGCTGAACTTATGTCTGAGTCTTTGTGTCAGGTGTTTGGGGAGCTGCAGCGCCCCTTGGTGACCACAGTGGATACTCTCTAGAAAGCAATTTGCAAGTATGTTTGATTAGATCTCTTGGCTACAAGTGTTTTTCTGCTGAATGTTTGACATTAATTTCTGGTTCTCCTTTTGAATAAGATGCTCAATAGTTTGACTTTTTGCTACCCCCGTTTGTTCTGACTATTTTTCATCTTCTGGTCCGTCTCTGATGTGATTCCAACCATGAAAACAATGGTAGGAGTGCAGGCCTCATGAAACACAAACTACAAGGCTGTCTTGACATGGATCCTGCAAAAATGCATAAAAGGTATGAGGCCTTAATAATGCTCCATCAAGGCTTCACTGGCCAGACCAGGCCTTTGCTGCCTGCTTGGACTTAATTTCATCCTTTTGGGCAAATCCCTATTCAAATGACCTGCCTCAGGCTTTGCAGACCTAAAAGGTTAAACACAAGATATCCTTAAATTTCTTAAATATCTCAAAATACCCAAAAGAGGAGATTAACCATAAACCTTGGCTTGCGTACAAAGGACAACCCAAAGAAAATTTGTGTAAAAAAAAGATTTATTTGAAAAACACCAAAAAATAAAACAAACAACTCCACAGGGCAAACAGAGGCATTGAAGGGTTTGCCAAAAAGGCATTCCACAGTGAACAAGTCCCTAAAACAACACAGTCCAGAAATCAGAATCCTAAAACAGAACAAAATAATTAAAAACTAAGAAAATCCAACTATAAATTGTAACGGCCCACCTCTTACCCAGACCAGCCACTACACTACCAAGACTATTGCTTGGATAACCTGAGGCTTCTTGATCTAGTAACAAGCCGTACTCCTTATAAGTTATATAGTATTTTTTTCCCACGCAACGAAATAACCAGCAAACAGTAGAGAAGAATGTAAAATCAAACATGGATATATTCTAAATGAAAAAGACAAACAAATATTCAATAATGTAAATATGTGGGCACAAAACACCACTATCCCAATGACACCAGTGACTAATTATTATATAAAACATGAATGTACAAATATTTACAAAGAACCCTCCCTTGCCCCTAAACACTAAATAGAAACACGGAACACAAATACAAACACAGATTAGTTATACACAGCAGTTGAAATGTGGTGATAAATGAGTCCAAACTTAATAAAGTCCGGTGGTATTGATCCTGGCTGTAGTGTTATTGTGCTCCTTCCCGAAAACAAAACGACTTCAAAATGAAAGTCCTGGCAATGGCTGGTATGATCCGACCCCGGGGTTTCTTGGCACTGGCTGTCGTGATGATGAATCAGATGTTGAAAAAGCAAGCAGTGGAATGATGCAATGAACGGCAGTGATGAGTTGGCAATTGAAAGGGTAAATTGACTCCTTTCTCCTCTCGATTTCTCTCCTCTCTCTTTCTCTCTCCTCTCTTTTCTTGCCGTTCACTCCTCTTTTTTTAAATACGGAATATCCCAGATGTATCTGGTGAGTTTAACAGGCAATTTCCATCTCAGGGCTGCGGTCTCTCCATCATCCTTCCCCTTTTCACTTATGGGGACAACATTTACTGATGCACATACATACAGGATAGTAAACGGGACGATGAAAACAAAAAGCAACTCAACACAGACATAAAACAAATACTTATTATGTAGCCCCACCACAAAATTATAATACTCACATCCCAACAGACTTCACAATAACAAGGAAACTCTTGGACTTCCACCCACAAAAAATGTGGAACATCCTCACATTTAAAGAGACAGTACACCAAAACATAATCATATACATCCTGGAGGAGTTGTACCACCTGTGCAACCTGAATCTACTGCAGGTACTGTCTCACTCTACCAGTAGTGACAAGGACACCAGCAAAATGAAAAACTAGACAAGAATCATTCAGGAAGGATAAGGAGAGAGCAATTCTCTATGGCCACCACCTGCAAAACCATTCCCTTTTTGAGGGTTGTCTTGATGTCGCCTTTCCAGTGCAGCTGTTTTCACTTTCATTGCACCAAAGCAGGTAACGTTGTTTCACAATCACTTATGCTTTCTAACTGGACATATTGATATCCCTAAAGCTTAATTGACTTGGTGTCCAATTGGGATGACTAATCGTTCCTTAAATTTTTTGAGTGTATCACTTACTTAGGCAGGGGAACATCCCATGTGAGACCTCTGGAAGAGAAATCGAAAAAACGGAAGAGAAACTTCACATGCCAGTGTGAAAGGGTAAAGGAAATTAGGAGAAAGATAGATCCTATCGCACGTGGTGAGGTGGCCTCATTAACAGGGATGCTTGACCCTTTTTGAGGATTAGAGTAAAGACACATGTATCACCACAAATTCACTACCAAAGGAAAGAAGAGCTATAAGGGTGAACAAGATGGTTAGTTCAATAAGGAAGGCCAGGAGGCCAATACTTTGCTGCACAACCACAAGGGGTGACACTCATTTTCTGGCTGAGGAAGTGCATAGTTGCCTGAAAGTGCTCACCCTTTAAGGCATATTGAGGATTCAAAGGAGCATGATGTATTTTGTATATGTCATTAGTCTCCTCTTGGCTGGGAAAGAGTTACCAGTTCTGTGAGGGAGAAAAATATATTTAATGTTTTACTTTCACAGTGTCTTTCGCTCTCTGTGTTTCTCTTTCCACTGTGTTCCTTTAGGAGGGCTTCACCTGAAAATCTAGTGAAAAGGGAGAATTAACGAAAAAAGCGATTTTATTCAGTGACCGTGGAGAGCAATGTGAAACAAAACACTTTTGAAAAGCTCTACAAACAAAACGGGAATATGCAGCTCCTGATTCTGAATTCTGCACACTTCCCTTGGGTCTCAGCTGCCTTTTGTTTTTTATTAATTCTGAAAAGCAACACAATAAAGAGGATAAAAGAATTCTGCCTAAACAGACGTCACGCAAGGAGATAATTAGACAAAGGACATCTGAGAGTTCGTCTGTGCCATCTCACAATGTGCGTGAACCTGTCGCTGGAGATGGAGGGCCAGTCCTAATGGTGGGTGCTAAGGACCTGAACCATAGTAACACTTGTGTCACGATTCAGAAGTTACTTTACTGCTATTTTTTTTTATCCCATATGCTTTATAAGAAACACATGGGAGGGACGAATGATGACAGAACAAAATAAAACAAAATGAACAACAGGTTATAGTCTTTTTTCCCCCACATCTACAAATTTTTTTTCTCCTGATAAATAAACACAAACTAGAAGTTGTTTTCTGTAAAGAGGGATTTTTTTTTATTTGTACATTTTGATCCCCATGTAAATATTCCAGCCTCAATGGACTTGGGAGGTACCGGAGCTAATCCTGGCAGGCTTAAACCTGCTCTTGAGAGGATGCCAGTCCTCTGAACAGTGGGCACATGCAAGCATTCACACTATAACCATTGACAGTGGCCCACTGATGTGGCAGCATGTCTGATCTGTTAGGGGATAATGGAATCCTCTGAGGACATCACAGTAGGCTCTGGTATCAATTCAGACTGGTAGTCACATTTTTATTGGTATATTTTATTTGTTGCTCCATCTTAGATTGGTCCTTGGCTTATGTTCAAATCTATGCCTACAGGTCCCTGAATTGGTACAACAGTGAATGAGTGGATATGTGATTTGGTTATAAAAAATCACAAGCTATGTCTAGTAGGAGTTTGGGTGATTCTGAAGAGCATGCTTGTGTATCCATCATTTTACATATTACACCCTTTTATTACATCGGTTCAAAGGGTCCATATTGTCACATGTACAGTGAAATTCTAACTTGCATGTGCTACTCAACACACAACTTGTTTGATATAGGTTAGTTTAGATTAGATCACACTTTATTAATCACATAGGGAATTTCAGATGCATAAAGCAGCAGAAACATAAAAAACAAGAATACAGACGTACAGGACAGATAATACAGTCAATCTATCAGTCATGAGTAAATAAACTTAACGAGTATATCTGGTGGAAGCATTGAATTGCCTGATTGCAGTGGGCAAAAAAGACCCCTAGAGGCACTTCTTAGCACTCTGTGGTGGAATAAGTCTGAGGCTAAAGTGCTCCAAGAGAGTGCTTCATGGAAGGGGTGGAGGGGATTTTTCATGATCACATCCAATTTTGCAGTCTCCCTCTTTTCCACAACAGCTTCAAGTGTGTCCAAGGTTCGACCTGTCCTAGAACAGGCTTTCCTCATCATTTTGTTCAGGCATCGTGCTTCTTTTCTGCTCAGGTTGCTTCCCCAGGATACACAGTAGCTACTATGAACTGGTAGAACATTTCCAGAAACAAAAGACCTGAGTCACCTTAGCAAGTGCAGTCTACTCTGGCCCTTCTTGTACAGTGCTACTGTCAGACCAGTTTGCTCTTTATGTAAACCCTCAGGTGCTTGTAGCTCTGCTCCACTTCCATGTTAACCCCCTTAATGATAGCTGCATTCAGAGGCTTTTTGGCATGCCAGAAAGTCCACCATTAGTTCTTTTGTCTTGATGATGTTGAGCTTGAGCTTGTTCTCTCTGCACCATGAGACAAAGTCCTCCACAAGCTCTCCTGTACTCCGACTCTTCTCCATTATTCATGAAGTCGATGATGGAGGAGTCAGATGAGAATTTCTGTAGATGGCAATCACTGGTATTTTACTTGAAGACTGCCGTGTTGCAGGTAAACAGGAAGGGAGATAGAACAATTCCCTGAGGTGCTCCAGTATTACACATCACCATTTCTGACCTAGTCCATGATCCAGGAAGCTGTGAGAGCATCAGGATTCAACACTTTGAGTTTTTCCCCAGTTGATGAGGCAGAATGATGAAAAGTCAAAGAACATTATCCTGACTGTGATACCAGCTTTGTCCAAGTGGAGTAGGCTCTGCGGAGCATGTAGATCAGAGCATCCTCCACAGCGATATGTGCCTGATAGGCTAACTGCAGAGGATCAAGATGCTCTGACACCAGTGAATAACATACTGTAACTAACTACATTGACTAAGCACTTTATAGTTACCATACTTTAGTAAAAGAGTTTCTTGCACATGTTCTGTTATAAAGTTTAGGTTAGTTAGGTGGTTTTAGGGTACACAGAAAGTCCGAAGTGGGCCTTACACTGCCAGCCTTGTGGTTTACAGTCCAGTGCCTTAGCTGTTAGGCCACATTAACGTGTTGTTTGCCACTTGTTGGGTGACATAAGAGCGGCCCTTTGTTTTAAAGATGCTTGTACTTTTAAATTCAGCAGATTCTAAAAACTGTGTGTATGCGTGTGCGTGCGTGCGTGTGTGTGTGTGTGTGAAGCCTTCAGGCATTTGTCAACATTATTAGCCCGTATTGACAAGCGCAGATAGAGTCATTTAACTGTACTCTTTAGCATGTTTGAGTGAACAGATTCATTTGTCAGAATCCCGATTCCATTTCACTTTCTATTTGTGGACAAATGAAAAGAAAACATTTGAGTTATAACTTCATTTTGGATTTGTGTTAAAGATCATTTAACCCAGGGAGACAACTAAGTTCAGCTCTTTCATGAAACAATCAGCATCCCATAGATAAATGGGAGTCAAAATTCAATTTGAAATACGCCACCAAGATTGTGTATCTGAAGGTCACTGTTGTGCCAGACAGGGCGCTAATCCCTCTACGCTGCCATCTCTCTTTTGATAGAGTGATTTCATCACAAATGTGCTGCTATTGTAATGGTAATATTGGCTAATAAAGATGGTGAGACGTGGTGAATGATCGCGCTGCATGTGTCTCCTGGGTTCAAACGTTTTTCTTTCTTTTCTTGAACATCAGCCTCAGTGGCTACATGCCTTTTCTCCATATAGAGGCATACTGGTGGTTAATGTATATTAAATAAAGATAAAAAACAAATGACAAAATAAAATAACACATCTTATTCAAAATGTATTTAAGATGCCTGCCTACTTATAAAGCTATAGAATTAAATACTTAAAAAAAATCAAAAGGATGAGCTGGAAAGAAAGGAATGGAGACCATATTTTGAGAGGAATGACATCGGCTCCATCCACTCTTCTCCTGTCCTCCATCTTTATTAATTTTCTACGCAGCTTTAAGTGGACCCAGTGGCTGCCCTTCATTATGATCAAACTTCACGGCCACTTGTCACTGCTCTTTACGGCTCCTTTGTATATTTTTTAGAACATTTTAAAAGACAAGCAAGGGTTAGACCTATGGGACCTTCCAGTTTGGATTTTACACACCTTTAATGGTAAAACAACATGCTAACGTGCTAACTGCATGAGATACAGACATTTAATGGTAAGCAATCTGCTCAGGGTCACCTGCAACCAGGAACCAGGCAGAACAGTCTAGGCCTCATTCCAGTTTAATTTATTGTTTTACTGAATGTTCCTAGATCTAAAGATGAAGCATCACAGCTCTTGATGGTTCCTGCTCTGCATGTGCGAATATCCTATTGAGGCTGCGGTGACATCAGGACTTCTCTACCTGTCATTTGTTTTTCTAAACACGGGATACAGGTACTTGGAATTTTTTTAATCCTCACTTTTAATTCAAAAAGGAGTCACAAATGTGCTGGGCCACAGCCAAAGTCTAATTGGGCATTGAATGTGTTCAAAGCAACTTGGACACTTAAGTCTGCCATGAAGTAGAGCATAGATGTGAAAATCTAAGATGTCTGAACAGGGCAAAACAGTGCGAACAATAAAGAACATTCAAAACAAAAGGATATAAATGATCAATTAGCCCCACTGTAGTGTCCTCCATTTCTGGCTGCACACAAACACCCATTGCTTCCTTACCTTTGATGTTATCAGTGCACAAGCAGCACCACCATCAAGAACCAGGCTGTCCACCTCATTCTGGTTCCAGGTGGTAGTGGAGAAAGAACACACATGAGCCAATGGTGGGACTGGAGACTTGCAGTGTCCAATTTAAGTCATTCACTGCTGGGCTTCACTACCAGCCCTCTGCAGTTATTATGTTCTCACAATTATGGGAAGCAACAATATACAGATAAGAGATGTCAGATCATAAAAGACCACAGGAACTTCAGAAATGTATTAATGTCTGTAAAGAAACTGCAGCAATTGGATATATTTGGATGAACATTTTACACAGCAGGCAGCCTGCTGATACTCCGCCTGTCTCACAGCTCCCAGAGGCTCAATTCAAATCAAAGTCCCTATCTGTGTGGAGTTTTCATGGGTAACCCAGAGGCGTGACCACGGGAAGGCTGGGGTGGGCACTGCCCCCCCAGAGACAAGCTGTGCCCATCCTGCAAAATGCTCTGTCTGTCCAATGAAAACCCTGGAGAAGAATAACATTTGATTTTCAAAACTGAGTTGCTTTCCAATTGGCCTGTTTGAATTTGGGGCGTATCCGTCAGTGTCTCCTCCACTAGACAGGCACTGTGCTGCTCACAGTTCAGTTCACCGAACATTTTGCAGCACGTTTTGAACCTGTTGACCGCATTCTTTAATTAAAACAACGTATACCTTCCATTCTTCTTTTATTTTCTGGTTGGTAACACCAAAGGCTATGCATAGGCGGCTTATTAAAAAGCAGACATCTTCAACCTCTGTCCCCCTGCAAGCTGCTGGCTCCACGGTTGAGCCCAGCACCGCTGCTACCAACACGGAGCACAGCGCACCCACGTCGGGAACTGAAACTCCAAAAGATGTAGATAAGCCTACACAATCCTCCAGCTCTGCGCCCGTGTCGGGTACTCCAAACCTCTGCCTTCAACAAAATATACAGTCCGGTCTGCCTGACTTAAATATGGATAGCCCATCCCAGCCCATTTTAATTAATTATCCCAAGCGCGCATTCGGAAAGACACAGATGTTTTAGTGCAAGCTGGTATCAGTCTTGACCATGGCTTGAATATTCTGTTGTCCGTGATGGCAGCTTTTGCTTTGCCTGCCACAAATTTAGTGTTTCCAATTCGGACCGCGAGGACAAATTCACCAAACACGGCTACACTAATTGGAAAAAAGCTCTAGAAAAAGATGGTGGCGGCTTCCACAAACACGCGTCTAGTATCCCGCACATCAAAGCCATGTCTGCATCACAGCACTCATCATTGGTGTGTCTTCAGCTGCATGCGAAAGCTCTTTCTCTACTTTGAACCGCATTCTCACTCCACTCCGCCGAACAATGCTGCATTCAAGGAAAAGAAATTTAGTAATTCTGGCACATGAGAAAAACATCACAGAAAATCTAGACATGAATGAATTTATTTCAGAATTTGCCAAGAGTAACCGCAGACTGATCCTAGATAATATCCAGGTTAAACGCTGGAAATTGATGTCCTATAGCCTCCCATAGCTACAATAAGCCACGTTTCTGTTCTTGCTCTCATATGTTGTACACATTTGACTTTATTGATATTTACCTTGTAGATGTAGTTCTATATTTGTTCACAAAAAATAATAATACAAGTTCCATTGCCTCTGTTAATTTTATTGAACAATAGGTTATGATTTATGCCACAATTTTTGCTTTTATATGTTATATAAAGCTATGTGGTTATTATTATTTGACCCCCCCTACAAAAATGGGATGGATGGATGGATATTTTTTGCCCCCCCAGACAAGCCAAATGCCCACCCACACATGAAGTTCTGGTCACACCTCTGGGGTAACCTATTTTTCCTTCCACACTGCCAAGTTGTGTGTGTCAGATTAACTACACTGACCCTGTGTGGATGTCGGGCTGAGTGTGTCCTGTAATGTCATAGAATAGACTTCAGGAACTCCGACCCTAAAGACCATGTCACATTGCACAGCTTTCTGTCATTGCCTTCATTTACATTATTTTTGCAACCCAAAGGCAGTCAGTAATGTGCTTTTGTGAATCTCGTCACGTAGTGTGACATGCCCAGTGACTCACGGAAACAACTATACCAGGGGTAGGCAATGTCGGTCCTGGTGAGCCGCAGTGGCTACAGGTTTTCATTCCAACCCAATTGCTTAATTAGAAACCAATCATTGCCAATCTCAGACCTTATTTAATTTTATGGCTTGTTAGTCTGTTCAATGTAAGGCTCTTATATCGTAGATTTTATTCCTTTCCAAGGATACCATCCAAATGATTTGATGCCTAAAACAGATCATTTTCAGTCTGTCACATTTTTCTATGAAGTGTTTTATTAAATCAAACAGTGCATGATGAACACACACAGATGTAATTGGAAAAAAGCTAGCTGGAGAACTGCTGACTGCTTTGTCTTTTACATCTTATTGCTAATAAGGAGCAATTAAAACACTGAATGCAGCTGTTTAAGATTGAAATAAGCAATTAAGGTTGGAGAACCTTAACAAGCGAGACCACTAAAATGAAGCATTAAAATGTCACTTAAGCAATATGTGCTTCATCAGCAATAATTGAGTTCTCGTTAAGGAACTGGGTTAGAACAAAAACCTGCACATACTGCGGCTCTCCAGGACCGACATTGCCCACCCCTGAACTATACTATGACTCACTATGAAAAAATCAAACAGGTTTAGCTGTGCCTTTAATTGTAGGGGCAAACCCTGTGTGTGTGTATGAGCGCTGACAACCAATGAATACACATCTGGAAGTATGAGGCATATAATGCAGCTAGAAGGAATAAGCAATGCAGGTGTTTTGGACCTCACAAACAGAAGAGGAGCCAGTCTGTCTGATGTCCTGTATTTTATGCACCACAACAGAATGGAAGAAGGTAAAAAGGGCAGAGATTTCGACTGAACTTGCCTTGCCTATTAAACCGTTTGTGCAGAATCAGCTGCATGAGGCAGCACACTGTTGGCTTTCACTAAAAAGGACACATTCAACTGTGCTAGAAGGTCAATGCTTAGTCAGTAAATGTGACATAAGCAGCAATTTCCAGGCGTTTAAATTGACATGGTCTGGCAACAAAATCAGTGACCTTGGTCTGCAAATCAGACCTTCCTTGCGGTTAGAAGTTGCGTAATGTGACATCAGCTTAACTGGATTACATGGATCTCGATTGGTGTTAAACAGCATTAGGGTTTTAACCAGAGGCTAAAGCAGAAAAAATTAACTGGCAGAACTGGCTCCCTGTTGTTTTGGCTTCTTCATTCTGCTCCTAAATATAAAATGTTTTCGACTCAATGCCAATATTACAATTTCTTCAGAGACTGGGGTGAGGGTATGGGGTGGCCTTGGAGGTCTAAAAGTGCACTGATGTGGAGAAACTATTTCAGAGCACCTGGAGGTTAGGTGGAAGTGAAAGCTTGTTGAAAGGATAGATTGTTTTCTCTAAATATGTGTTGGTAGTGGGCACCCATTGTGAGAAGTGGCCCAGTATACACTGCTATGAATACATTAGCTGCCGTTACTCCAAGGGCAGAGCAAGTAAGTGCCAGTACAGAGTACTAGTGAGTACTGTCCCACTTCAAGCACTGGTTTTAACTGGATGATTTATGTACATGTGGACAGCTTTGTAAGCCTCTACACTTGCATTTACATGTGTTTATATGTGCTTTAGTAACCTGATAATTCATTGAAATCTGGTTTCTAAAATGCCATGTAAACCCTTACTCTAGTCTGAGAAACCGGGCTCTTTGAAAGGTGGTTAACAGAGGAAGATCTCTCTGCGAATAACCTGTTTATGAGGCCATGTAAACCCCTACCTGTTAAGGATTTTGTCAGCCTGTGTATGTCTTTGCTTCGCATACACTTTTAGCAGCCATGAGGTAAAGACAGTAGAAGTATCGTAATTCACAAAATTCATTTCCAGAGGCAAATGCTCAGGTGATCACATTATTCCTTCTCCTGTATGAAATAATCTGTCACAATATTTCAGAAATTGATATATTTATGTTGATGAGCTGAAAGCACAGTGCTAAGCTCAGCAACTGAAGTTTGAGAGTAAAAAGTAATGTGCGTTATGTACTTCAATTACTATTTAAAGTTGAGAGGGAGATCAGTGGAATGGTGAGGATGCAAGGAGCAGAGTTGGTGAAGAGTTTAAATACTTGGGATCAACAGTACAAAGTAATGGGGATTGTGGAAGAGAGGTGAAAAAGAGAGTGCAGGCAGGGTGGAATGGGTGGAGAAGAGTGTCAGGAGTAATTTGTGACAGACGGGTATCAGCAAGAGTGAAAGGGAAGGTCTACAGGACGGTAGTGAGACCAGCTATGTTATATGGGTTGGAGACGGTGGAACTGACCAGAAAGCAGGAGACAGAGCTGGAGGTGGCAGAGTAAAAGATGCTAAGATTTGCACTGGGTGTGAGAAGGATGGATAGGATTAGAAATGAGTACATTAGAGGGTCAACTCAAGTTGGACGGTTGGGAGACAAAGTCAGAGAGGCGAGATTGCGTTGGTTTGGACATATGCAGAGGAGAGATGCTGAGTATATTGGGAGAAGGATGCTAAGGATAGAGCTGCCAGGGAAGAGGAAAAGAGGAAGACCTAAGTGAAGGTTTATGGATGTGGTGAGAGAGGACATGCAGGTGATGGGTGTAACAGAACAAGATGCAGAGGAGATATGGAAGAAGATGATCTGCTGTGGCAACCCCTAACGGGAGCAGCCAAAAGAAGAAGAAGAAGTAACCTAATGCAACACTTATTTTATTAAAGTAAAAATACCTGTTTTACTTTATTCCTGCAGCCCTGAGAGTAAGGCAAGAAGCACACGTATCATCTATCCTTTGCAGGGCTCAATTGCACGGCCAAGCAGAAAAGTGTGCTGTGTGCAATCTGGTAACATAAACCTATAAATATGCTTAGTCAAAATAATACTAAATTAATAAAACACAAGAAAATTATCACAGACATCATGCTTATTTTCTGATTCACGGTGACCGATGATGACGTTTAACTCTTTTTTGCACAGTTTAATGACGTTGGAGCGTTATGACAAAAGAGAATTTCAGAAGATTACTTTCGTTTGTAAACACGGATTTTTAAGAAACCAAGTTTCTGCCTTAACTGGTTATTCACTTTAATACGAGTGTGCATATAAATGCACTGACTGACAAAAACCTGTTCTGTGAACCAACTTATATCAACAAAAAAATTGCAAATTGTCATTTCCCATACAGCTTCACTAAGCCCAAGGCTGGAATCCATCATAGATGGGTTGTCAGTTGATTAGCGGCACACTCACTCACTCACTCACTCACGCACACAGCTACGCACACACATACTGAGCAAGCCTATTAACTCTTTGAGGGCTGAAATTTTTGCCAAAAGACTCAGTTTTCTGAAAAGCACACAAAGCGATGGTTTCACACATAAGTCAACATAAAACATCTGTTGCTATGTGCTGTGGCTGCTGTTGGCACATGTTCAGCATCTCTGGTGGCAGTGGCTACATGGGGGCACCTCGATGGTCAGCAGGAATGCACAGTGGGCCGGCTACCTGACTGTCATCACACAGCAGGTGGGTGGCATTGGCAGTTGCAGTGTGACGCAAGATGGTTTGTACTTCTTGTCATCGTAAGTGGTGGTCCTCCCAGGCGAACGCTGCTGTAGGCACATCAGCTACACCAAAGTGTTCAGCACCATGATCAGCTGGGGACCGATCAGATGATGCCAGTACCTCACTTTCATTTTTGATATCCATCTCCAGATCATTTGCATCAAACTCGGAGTCCGACGAGTCAGAGTCCTATTCAACGAAATTATGTCAAACGTCCATGGAGTATTTTTCTTTGTACATTTGCTGTAGTCTCTCACCAGATGTCAGCGCCATTTTAGAGGTTGTTTGCTCTTCGCTACTCACGCATGCGTAGCGAATCGAGGTTAGATCAACAAAGCTAAGGGTGAGTTTTGTTGCAGTTTACAGCTGATTACCATCGTCTACTCCTGAATTTTGATAAAAGTCGACATCAGCCCTGAAAGAGTTAAATAGGAAGTGTGGCGCAGTGGCTCAGACATTGGGCATCAGGGCACCAGTTCTCACCCTTCCCTGGCCACACAACATGTTAACAATTGTAATATGTCCTAATCTTAGATGCCACCTTGGGTAAAGACAGTGCCATAAATACAACAATAAGAATGATCAGCCTAATCTAAATGCCTTTGGGACAAACAAGCAAACTGAAGTAAACATGGGCAGAACAAACAAACTCCACACAAACAGGGAGCAGGCTTGGAGGCCTTTCTGTTGAATCTTCCTTCCTCAATAAGGTCCCACAAAACTTCCTGCTTTTTATTAGATGGCCATACTGTAAGAAAATTGCTGAGAACAATCCATATGGTCCTTCAAGCTCCTTTTCTTGATTTTTTGTTCTCCTCATCCTGTTCGCATCACTTGCAGTTAATGAGCATTGCCTGTTATGTATGCTGAGTTAATGCGGTAAACCATTTCTCTCTTTTTTTGCAAAACTTGCCCAGATAGGAAAGGGTTGGCGTGGGGGAACTGGCTGTTGAAGACAATGGGGACTTCAGCCAATTTCAGACCATCTTTTTGTTTCCAGGCCCCTAAACATTTGACACATGTTCTCTGGGGAGTCAGGTCTAAACAACGCTGGGCTAGTTGCTATGACAACAGAAATAGGAGACTGCTGAGAGATGCAGAGAGATTTTCGAAATGCATGAAGTCTTTCAGCCTTAAGATAATGTACATGTCAGTTCGTACAGAAAGCAGAGTTTACGGTATTTGGGGATGGAAGAAAATGTGCAGCACCCTTAATCACTTTTGCTTCTTCTTCTTTTCAATTAGTGCATGGCAGCCCTTATAACTTGAATATAAGCTGTATGATTTACACCAACATGCCACAGTTGTGATTTAGACTGTGGATTGCAGGACACAATTTATATTGAGTAAGTGGAGCTTGTTAGGCCTGAGTCCGTCTCATGCCAGCTCTTAGTTGTATCAGCTCACAGAGATTCTTCTAAGCATTCAGACATTGTGTGCGTGCTATAATAAATCAGGTAATGAACATTGGTGGGGGTGGTATTAGTTTAGCATTCACATCTCTTCTCTGTGAAGTGTAGTTTATTTCAACTGTCTGCTGAACTGACGTGATTTCTTCTGCAATAACCTAAATCGATTACAATTGTGTGGCACCCCTTTAGTTCAGTTAGTGAGGAGGTGCTGGTGCAGAGTGAATGAGAGCAAGATGGGAGCCTTATACAGCTCATGAACATATGTTCATTTTTGATAATATAGTCATCATCAACAGCAGTAACAGCAGCACTTCCTGCAGGTAACAGGATCGTTAGTCTTTGTCCTGACTTTCCAAACAGTCCTATCCCCACCGATGTCCTCCATCAAGTTTCTTTTTGTTAGATCCTTTCTGATGACTTCCCATCATCTCAAGTTTGCTATTCCATTCTTTCTCCTTCTTTACTCCAGCACTGTCATTCATTCTAAGCACATGGCCAAACCACCTTAACCTTCATTCTCTGTGCTTATTTGTAAGTCCACATAGTTGCATATCTCCTTATTACTCTTCCAGTGTTTCAGCAACATGCTAAATCTTTAGTTTTAGGTCCTATCTTCCCAGTTTTCCTCAATGACATTGGCTCTGTACTCCTGTATATAATAATAAGGGTCTAATGCCTGTGGAGCACACTTTGGCTTTAAACATCAGTATCACCCTCTTGTCATCACCTACACCTCTCATACTTTTCCATTTTGGATATGCTTCTTTTTTAGTGTTATTGGTAATACAGTCTTGAAAAAAAAATACAGAAGATCTCAGATAGCAACACCAAAAGAGGGAAACATGAAGTCCATTGTAATACATCCATCCATCTGTTCATTTTCTTTCCTGACTATTTAAGTCCTGGGTTATGTGGAACTGGTGTCTATTCCAGGAACATTGGGTACAAGTTAAGAAGAATAACATAAATGTAAAAGTTAGCACATTAAATGCTTCATTCATATCTTCCTTCTTCCATATTTTCACATCATCCTTTCTATTTACCCAGCTAAACAGTGCAGACCATGCGTCCCCTTTCCAGCTTCTAAGTTTTCCAGTGAAGTTTTCTTGTACTCTCAACTTGGTATGTCCTGACTTTGCCCCAGGTTTGTCTCTGTGAGGTAGGAGTCATCCACACTAGTTGCATAGACCAACCCAACTGGCTGCCCTTAATTCAAAGTGGCACTGATTCTCTTGGATGGCTGTGTCCTTCATCCTACCACAGAAAGTGAGTCCTGCTCCTCTATTTTAGCTTCCATTACTCGCAGTCTTATTCTTCCAGTCACGTATGACCTCAAGGGGAAATGGGGGTGACCAGGCAGTTGTGAGTTTTACCTACACAATTAATTCCTGCATCACCACCACTGTCTATTCAGGGTTGGTTCACACCCTCTAGCTAATTGTGGTGAAATAAGAATAGGCCCACTCTTGACCCTGAACTGTGTAGTACATGAGTTAGAAAATAAGTGGATGAAGGGAGGAATCAGGAGGAATCAGGTGCTAGAGTGGCTAAGATGCTGAGATTCAAGGAAACGAAAGTCAGGTCAGTCTTTGCCACCAACCAACTCATGCTCCAATTATAAAAAAAGAAGTGCAAGCCATCATATGGGATTCTGTTATTGTACATTATGGCAGGTAAAGGTTTTGACTAAATACTAATGGTCATTATTGAAGGCACTGCACTAACACATTGTCCAGTCTCAACATTTCCTCTACCCTCATTTTAAAAATATTAAAGTCCTCTGCCTTCCCAGTCAAGGACCTGCAAGACCTCAGATACGTTTGGTCAAGAGGATGTCATCATCCATCAAAAGATGAGAGGCAGCTAACCCCAAAGTAGACCCTTTCCTCTTATCAGCTGTGTCTTGATATCATTCTCCTATTCATTTTCTAGTATACAGTTAGTCCAGTGTGAGGAGCAGTGTTGGATGTAAGGCAGAAGAAATCCTGGAAGTAAAAGGTGGTGTGTAATAATGTATTATTTTATGTGTGTTAAATGGTATAAGATTAGAAGTACTATTATCTCAACCTGAATGAAGGAACACCATCTCCAGTTCAAATTTGCAAACAAGGACTTCCTTGTTATCCCAACCAGTCTGTCCATTCAACACCTCATCTCTGTTCAGTTGCTGCTGCACAAGTCAATATAAAATGTTGGGGTGGTGGTTGTTGACTTCATTACAATAGCCTGTCATTCTTACATAACATATCTACAAGATCAGAGCATATCTGACAAAGTAAACAGCACACCACTTCTAGTTTAGTCATTAGTCTTGTCATTCCTTGCAACCATTTCACTGCAGATGATTCAAAATGTAGTGGCATATCAAGATGGCCACATGTCCCTCCACTTTTCAGGTCACTCCCTTGCTCCCTGTAGCAGCATGTATTAAGTTCAAACCTCTGATGGGTTAGCACTTCTGTGTATGGAGTCACTCATTAGGTCCTATGCTTTTTCTCGCCCACTCAGGTCTGCTAATGAATGGCACCTGGTGATGCCATCTCTGAATGACATCATATCTCAGTCAAGGCCTTTTACATGTGCAGTGCCTGGCTGGAGCATGGAGCTGCCCATCACCATGCAAACTGCTTACTCCCTCAATGTGTTCAAGAAGTGTTAAGACTCTCTTGTTCTGTGAATGGCTTTCTAATTGATAAAGGCTTTGATACATTCTTGTAACTAAGGAAAGACGACCTGGTCTTGTGTTGATCTTTTTAGTTTAAGTGTTTCACTTGTGGTGATCAATTTTATAGCCTCGTCCTGTAACACATGTTCCTAAACAGTCCCAAAAATGGTGTTTACTTGATGATGTTGACCTCTTTTGTAGGTAGCTTTGGATAAAAATATATGAATACATGTAAATGTAAAGTGTTGATGGAAAGACATAGGCATGACAGTTACATCAAGAAGAGATGCATGATGGCATACAGTAGTTTTTATTTTTTGGACTCTGGTGTTGTCTGCTTGGAAAGTCAGCCTGTGCTCGTTTACCTTTCAAACCAAACATGGCTGCTTTAAGCTTGTATTGTAGTATACTGTAGTATACAGCCATTTGTCTCCTTTGCTGTTATTATGCAATGCCCTGTGGGGACTTCTTCTGTCATTCAGCCTGTTGGTGACTTGTGCTCCCCATGTGTACTTAATAAACAGTGTGTGAATTAATCTACTGATTCCACAAGCAAGACCCATTCATCTCAATCATGCTCACATACACTCACTCATCTTAGGCCAGTTACCTAAACATTTACATCAGGGGCATGTGGGAGAAAACCTTTTCAAAAATGAAGAGAATCTGCCCATAAATTAAAAGGCTGCTACAGCACTCAGAGTCCTGCACTCTGTGAAGAGCACTATATGAAAATAAACTGAACAGAATCAAATGGAGGCATGCACTTCAAAGGTCAAAATCATGTCCCTGGATCTGGGAGCCAGCAGTGCCACCCCCAGAATTTCTATATTATTTTGATCATTTTAATGGAAATGCTTTTCCGGAGAGACATCATTATTCAGTATGATATTGTAATCAGCATATCCATTATAAACTTTCCGTTCTGTAACCCAAAACATGTCTGCCTCTGCTCTTGGCCTCTGGTCTCAGCTCGTTTGTGGCTCTCTTGCAGGTCGCTCTAATGCTTCTTCTCATTTTTATGACCTCTTGACTGTTAAATATATGAGCTTCTCCTGCTGATCCCTTTGCCAATAGACCCGTGACCATTGCTTCCTGACCTACCTAGTAGTAAGCAGGTCTCAAAAACAACCTCTCATATAATGAATTCGTATGTTCTTTTTCGCTCAAGGAGATTTTCTGCTCTTCAGCGCAGTCCCCTTGCTAATTTGTTTTTTTTTTTTTCTTTGACTAAACAGGATTGTGGCTAACCTTTTGCCGGCCTAATATCTTGACATTCTGGAGTTTCATCTGTGCTAAGTGAGCTAAGAAATGACCTTCCAGCCTGCCCACAATAAACCTGGGAGCATTAGGATTGTAAAACAGGAAAAAAAAGCCCACAATGATGTAAATATAAATTAGCTTGATCTTGTAGCCTATTGCTGTGCCACCTTGAAATGCAACCATGAGAAACTAATCTGTTAAAAGTCCAGTCAGCACTTTCTAGAATGTTCAGTTTTATATTAGAGTCCAGCAGAAACAGGCTATGGATATGATGAGAGGGACACTGTTTAAAAAGGCTGACATCTAACAAGCAACAACTAAGCACTCCATTATGCTCTTCGCTATAGTTCTGTGGCACTATCATGTTTTTTGCCATATGCTGTTATGAATTTGCCAAATATACTCTAGCAGTCTGAGAAAAAGAAATCTCTAATGAAGTGCTGCTCTCCAGATGAGTGGCTGCTAACTGTAATGGATGGGTGCTTTTATGTTTCTTCTGTTTTGTTGCTATTTTTGCTTCAGTTGGTCTGGATGCCGCCATCTGAGTTTAGAAGAAAGAATGAGGATGGCACATTAGTTAAGTCGATTTTATCTCAATGAGCAGAAACTGAATGAGTTGCTTATGTCCAAGGAGCTGCTGTGAATGCATCTTTGACAGCAGTATGAAGGGCTCTTAGGTAAGGTTCATCAGGTCTGAATAAACAGCGGCAGGGAGTCAGAACAATGGCTTATGTGGCCATAAAGCAGCCCCAGTGGCAGAGGTGCAGGTCCTGTCTGTCTCTGTCTGGGTCTGAGTGCAAGCTACATGTTCACCTTGGGTGCCTGTATACTTTCTCTGGATATTTGAATTTTCCTCTCACAAAATCACACGTATACATGGTAGGTTAATTAATAAGACTAAGTGTGCATAAGTGTGCTGTGTATAGTGCTTTTATTTTCATTTTTTTAAGATAATCTTTACTGAATCAAATAATAAGAATAGCTTTATTGGGTCATTGCTGTCATGAGTACAGTGAAATTGTTACTTGTATGTGCCAATTAACGTTTAACATGTCTCTCTTTGGCACCGTGATTAGTGAGTAACTCCTGTCCTCCTTTCCTCATAACACAGTTTACAGCACCATCTATCAGTTTGTTAAACTCAAAGCAGAAGACAAATTAAAAGCCAGATGAAATGAAATGATGCAGTAGTTTACAGTACGCATTTAGTAATTCACAGACTGTCCAGAGTTGGTTCCTGCCTTGTGCCCAGTGCTACTGAAATAGACTTCTGCTAATTGGACTAAGCAGGTTAGAAAATTGGAAAGCATTGAGTTCTCCCAAGAACCTCTTTTTTATTAAGAGGTTGGTGGAATTTAATAGTTTAATACAGATGGAATCCTTTTATAGTGAAACTCAAAGGACCATAAAAATATTTTGTTATAATGGAAATTTTGTTATAATTAATATAGGGAATATACATATACTATTGTGACTGGGGTCATTGGCGATTTGCCGTCTCTAATGGCAGCAGCACAAGGACAGCTCTGTAACAGCTCTGCTGCGTCTGGTAAACAGTAAACCAAAGGCAAAGTAATTTGTTGTCCTCTGAGGGTAACCACGTAACATGCTTGTCACACAGTGTTTAGAACATTTAAAAGCAGGCTTTGATCTGCTCTTCCTCACACTCTCCTGATCTCTCTTCTCCAGACCATGTCTGCCACAGCAGTGATCCAGAGCTGCTGGTGTTCTTCTAATATGAAGATGGGAGCTAGAGCAGGTTGCTTGGCCATGTTGTGGCTCCTACCTCATGTGCTGAGTGCTCCTATTTTGAATGAAGCCTTGAGAATGTACCTGTCTTCTCTATACAGTAATAAAGTACCTGTATTTTCCTTGAAAATCTGGACTCACCTTCCTGTCTCTCATGTAACTCTGTGACCCATGCTTGATAATACCTATACATTGCTCTTAAACGGAAAAAAATATTTTATTTGAAGATGAGATGTTAGATGCAACTTTTTTTTATCCATCCATCCATCCATTATCCAACCCGTTATATTCTAACACAAGGTCATGGGGGTCTGCTGGAGCCAATCCCAGCCAACACAGGACGCAAGGCAGGAAACAAACCCCGGGCAGGGCACCATCCCACTGCACTTTTTTTTAAAGAAATACAAATTTTTTTTCACCCGATCTTTAACTTTGTCTTCTATTTTTTTTTTGATCCTACAAAATTGTTGACAGCGTTGAAGATGTGATTCTGAGACCTCCCACAAGAGGCTCACTTTCTTTTGGTCTAAAAAAGAAAGAGATAGCCTGGTGCAGGGTTCCCAAAACTCTGCGCAGAAAGTGTAGACGTTAGGAGTTCATCAAAGATTACGTATAGCTGAGCAGGAAATGATCAGGCAGTATGAATGTCAGAGGGGGATATTTTTTTGCACACTGGGGGTGAGAAGTTAAAAGGCTGTCTGCAGGATGTAGGTATTTGCTGTATTGCAAAGGAGTCATCACTTTGAAGTTTATGGCTGGTTGAGATTACAAACAATACCAAGTTGTTATAACAGAACTGCTCCTTCCTTGGAGGATGTCTGTATTTACCTGACTTGGAAATATTGGTTTCTAATCAGCAGATCTGTACTCATTAATGGTCGGTAACAATACATTTTTGTTAACTTGTGTGGTCATTAATTGTTAAACCCAGGAAATTTAGATGTACCATTGTTTAATCCGATTGTCCAGAGCTGATAATGGCAAGGACTGAAGGAGATTTAAACTTTTGGGCAGGAGAAGGCAAGAGAAGGGACAGTCCACTGAGAACGCTGCCAAGACACTCGGACAGAGCACAAGGGCTCGTAGGCAGGTGAGGGTACCTGGCTGGCACGATGTGAGGCACAAGGATGGCAATACTTACTTCCAGGGAGGAAGAGACAGCTCCACAAGGAGACGCCAGTTGTGGGTCCAACGAGAGAGGGAAGCTGCATGAAAGGAACAAGCAAAGCTGGCAGATGAGAAATGAGGTGTGCCTAGGTCACAGCAACACAAGGAGTCCAAAGTGGGAAAAAAAGGAACGACGAAGAGACGCTGACAGGGATTCAATGATTTGACACAATTTCTGTTGGGAAACGAGTGTCCGGTGAACAGAGTGCATCCGGGGACAGTTGAACAAAGTAAGACAGAATAAAAAGTACCAAAAAGTCAGGACCAAGAAATAACCTGTTGTTCTATGAGGTCTCTTCTCTTCTCTTGCTTTCCTTTTGCACCTCTGCTGGTATAAGGGATGGCCCCTGCATCAGATCTCTATAAAGCTGTCCACAGAAATGTGTTTAATTTTTTAAAATCTGCAATAAATATTTTGTGCATTTTTAGGCTAAACAAAAATAACTCAATCCCCAATACAGAGTTTGGAAGAGAATATTAAACCAGAACGCAGAAAGCTCTTTAGAGGAAGACAGTTGTCAGTGTCTGCGAACACCTGACAGACTGGGTGGGGCAAAATGTGTGTCTGACAGTGGGATGGGCGGGGCTAGACGTTTAAGTGGCAGCAAGGACTGAATGCAAGTTGTTTAAATCAGGAAGGGCTTTCATAGGAAAATAATACAGTGAACCCTCGTTTATCACGGTTAATCCGTTCCAGACTCTACTGTGATAAATGAATTTTCGCGAAGTAGGATTCTTTATATATAAATCGAATATTTTCGCAGTTAGAGTATAGAAAACCTGTTTACGACCTTCTAAATACGTTTTTTAACATTATTAGAGCCCTCTAGACATGAAATAACACCCTTTAGTCACCATTACACTCGTATTACCCAATATATTAGACAAAATAAGAGAAAATAAGACATATTAGACGTTACACATATCATATTATTATTATTGTACTGTACATTTAATTACACACACACACAGTTCTTACACACAACCACTAACCTATGAAGGCACGACCTCAGTAGGAGAGTCTTCAGGTGGTGCAGTATCTTCAGCTGGTGCGTCGTTGTCTTCTTCCACTGAAGGAGTACTAGGAGTAGGCAGTGGGTGTCTGGGTGCATGGCTGAAGAACATCTTGTTAGGCAGTTGCTGGCGCTGTCTTTTCATATGCGTGAGGAGGCTTTTGTAGGGTATTGCCATCTTTGATCATATCCAAGAGTTTCACCTTCTCCTGGATAGTAAGCATCTTCCTCCGGTGTTTAGTTTTATTGTCAGAAGGCTTAGAAAACGCAGCACATTTAGGAGCCATCGTGGGGCTTAGATAAAAGTTCTCAGAAAGCGCATGCGTAGTGACGTAAGCGTGTATGAGAAAAAATCGCGATAGAGTGAACCCGCGAAAGTCGAAGCGTGATATAGCAAGGGATCACTGTACATAGGAATCTCACACATGTGATAGTGTTCACCGGTATGCATCACTTCAGGGATGATGAAGAGTATAATGATGATTGCTGATACCGTGATAGCATTATCCAGCAATGCTTTGTTCCCAGCTCATATTGACTTTGCACATGCTGCCTGTCATCTGTATAAATGGGAAAATTAAATCATTGGTCTTTTTAGACTCTTAGAATGAAGTGCTGCTGTATTTAATTATTCAATGAACAAGCCTGTCTGTCAGGTGATCTTGTGGTAGTGCTACCGACAGGAGGGCCAATGACAGACTGACATATGCTCCAAAAGAAGTTGCATTCAGACTTCAGCGAATCAGTGGGAAATGAAATTGTCAGAATGGGACTGCAGTGGTTTGCGACAGTGTTTATGTTACATAAAGTGGCTTTTCCACATGATGCTTGTATAGTTTTTATCTGCAGACTGCAAATTGGTGTATGGTGTAATTAGTTTGCCTACGTCATGCGTATCTGAAAAACAAATGCAAAAAATAGAAAAAAAATAGAAACATAAAACAGGTGTTGTTTTGCTTTTATTTAGCAAAAAATCTGACAATAGGGTACAAACAATTTACTTGACAAGATTTCTTGAAATAACCTAAATAATCTTAAAGGCAAATTTCTTGATAAATAAATACTTTTACAATAAGGAAAAGAAGATTTAATGGTTTGATATAAAAATGTTTTACTCACTTCCTTTTTTGCAGCGTAGCATTCTCCATATTCTCCATATCTAACATTTGTACGATTCATCTAGCGGGGCTCTCCAATTCCTAAGTGGTATTTTGTGTACACTGTCCACAAACTATTAATGAGGTTGTGCTGAGCCACCCACCAGACCCAGACTCAGGTACAAATAATGATACACAGGATCTGAGCACAAATAAGGGAGTAAAAACACTGGGGTCTGAATTGAAACAAATTTACAAGGCACAGCAGTCTTCAAACACGCATTTATTAGAAAGATGTCTGTCTTTAGTGGAGAGACAGATGGGTTTAAAACAACAGTTTTTTTTTTTGTTATTTTTTCGGGATGGAGGGGTCAAACCTGAACTGTTTGGGAGGGTCACAAATTTTGCGCTACGTCAGTGTGCGCCTCCCATCTTCCTCTTGCCTCTGTCATCTCAACCTCCTCACAGTGTACCTCAGTTCACTATAAGCTCACAGTCAGCTCTGCCATGACACTTATTTGTACTGCATTTCCAGCTCTCAGGTAACTTCTGGGTTCAGCGGTGACCAGCTTTGGCTATGGCGACCCCAGCATTCCAGGACACAGCCAGGGACTGGAGTGTAAACCGAAAGTTGCCAGTTCAATTTGTGCTTCTGACTCAGATCACCTAAAATATTTGGATTGCAGCTACAAAAACTATAAGTAAAGAGTTTGACTAAGTACATGTAAAATGCCCTGGCATGGCGTTTTTTTCATGTTGCTGATCTCCTACTCCTTAACTACCCTTAAAGCATTGAGTCTCCATGGTATCCTCCACACTGCCTGCCCACTTAAGGTACTTTCTGCCAGTCCTCCCTGGCATCTCCTTAAAACTGGCAACCAGGTTTCTCCTACCTGGCTAGCAATCCTTCCAGGCTTTCATGGTTTCTCTTTCACTCACTTTCAGGGCACCAGTCCTGTGAATGGCTTTACCACCCCATTACACATCCCTGTGTCTTCCCACATCAGCTGTCATACTGCCAGTGTGGGTCTCACTTTCTACCTTCCTCGTGCTGTCATCTGGGCAACACTTCCATAAGACATTCTAGAAAATCCTTATTTGTTAATGTGAGAAACATAGCTGAATAAGTATGTTTGCAAAAGCCTTATGTCACCCTGGGATGTTTGATTTAATTTGAACTGAAGAATTTTCTGATAAACTAAACAAGAGTTCACAGTTCAACACATCCTGAAACTAGCAAAAGATGAGTGTAGGAGTTCTATCTATAATGGAATGAAGGCCATTTGGGGACGAGGCAGTAGTTCATTAATACAGTTACATTGAATTTGCATGTTTACTGCAGTCCCAGTTTGTGTTTAATGAAGATATGCAATAGTGCTAAAATGGGAAAAGTCACAATGTATCTAAAACCTCTAAAATAATCAGCTGCTTTTTAATATCGCATTATATAATAATGCAATTGAATTTGTCCTTGGTAGCTACTGCTTGAAACAACTGAGTTGAGGATTATAAGAAGAAACTGTGCATAAGTTATTGGCACCCTCCAAAGGGCTCAGTGAATGAAACAAGACATGCAATATGAATCTGAAAAAAGTGAAAAGCCAGAAAGAGAAAGAAGAACAGGAGCAACACATAAAAACGCTGCAGCATCAGGGACTACAACTGAGCCAATCATGATGTGCACCATCTGAGCCCAGGGCAGGATGCCCAGAAAGACAGGGAGCTGAGAATGACTCACTAAATGTAGCCAAGTTGTAATGTTGGCGGGAATAGTGGAGCCAAGGTGCGTTTTGACAGAGAGAGCACAGAGAGCAACAGTATTTGGGGTGCCGTGAATTATCACCTAGAGTGGGGAGCACTGCAGCAGCGCAAGAGATTAAAAGGCATAAAAGATGTCTATTCAGTTGAAGGTAGAGGGGATTTGACTGGATGGGACAATAATGGAAAAAGACATGAAGAGGATAATAAGTAAAACAAGATCGAACATCTACAAAGCAGCATCAGGGGAAAAGTGACTGTGCTGCTGATATGTTGAATGAAACATTTGAGGAAGGATAACTCAGCTAAAAATGTGAACAATAAAAGGAAAAAAGACCACACTACAATGACTACAGTAGAAAATCGCATAAAGGAGAAGGAGACCACCTAACCGTGACTACAACTGAGAGTTGCATGGTGAGAGTACAGAATGAGAAGCTGGAAAATAAAACCACCAGGCATGTTTTCCTTCACACTGTATCTGCTAGAGCAGCGGTTCTCAAACTGTGGTCTGCGGACCCCTGGGGGTCCGCGAGACGACCGTAGGGGGTCCGCAGAAAGGGTGAAAATTGCTTACAATTAATACTAACTTCTTCGCTAAACGCCACTTTATCCAATCGGATAATGCGAATAATAATCAACTCGCCCCTCACTACTGTTTATATTCTATATTCTATATATAGTATATATATGTCTATTACGAACTATTCTATGATGACGTCATTATAGACGCAGCCTGTAATCGTGCACAGTTTATGATTAATTATTAAGTTATACAGTGGTAATTCTTGCTTGTTAAATTGTTTTTCGTACGCCCAACTAACGTATGGATAAATATTTGAAGCGTAAGCGGATATCTGAAGAAGAGCACGGGGGTAATGGAAATAGTGGCGATGAACTGAGACATGATGCCGAAAGAGAGTCCGCACCGCGTAAGGCAAAATTACGTAAATATGATCCTGAATATTTACAATTCGGATTTATACCGTACAAAGACAACAGTGATCAGCCACAATGTGTCATTTGTTTAAACGTGTTATCGAAGGAAAGTTTGAAACCTGCTAAACTGAAGCGCCATCTTGTAACAAAGCATAATGAACTAAAAGACAAACCCGTTGATTTCTTCAAACGTCGAGCAGAAGTGTATGCAAATGAGCAGAAAATTATTAGCACTGTGACAACAGTGAATGAAAAAGCTCTTAAGGCTTCGTATATTAATGCAATGCGAATAGCTAAGAGCAAAAAAGCACACACGGTTGCGGAGAGTTTGATTATGCCAGCGGCTTTAGAAATATGTGAGATAATGTTAGGAAAAGAAAGCAGCCGAAAATTACTGTCTATACCAGTATCAAACGATACCATCAGAAGGCGAATTTGCGACATGTCCAATGACATCCAATTACAATTGGTTGAGCGCCTACAAAGCAGTACATTTGCCATACAGTTGGACGAAAGTACCAATATTGCAGGCCAAGCGCAGTTACTGGTCTACGTTAGATATTGCTTTGACAATGATGTGGTCGAGGACTTTCTGTTCTGCAAACCTGTGCCACTTAGAATGACAGGTGAAGATATATTTGCAATGCTAAATGATTTCTTCATTGCTAACAAGCTTGAGTGGTCCAGCTGTATTGGAATTTGTACGGACGGAGCTGCAGCAATGACAGGTCATAAAAGTGGGGTTGTTGCACGCGTACGAACTGTTTCTCCGAATATTATTTCCACACATTGCATGATTCATCGCGAAGCTCTTGCTAGTAAGAATTTAAACGAATACTTCGGTGAAGTGCTAAATACATGCATTAAACTAGTTAATTGGATAAAGTGCAGACCGTTGAATGGACAACTGTTTGCTGCACTGTGCGAAGAAAGCGGCTCAGATCATCGACATCTGCTGCTACACACAGAGGTTCGCTGGTTGTCACGCGGAAAGGTATTTCAACGTGTCTTCGAGCTTTACAGTGAACTGGCATCATTTTTGATGGATAAAAACTCAGAGCTGGTGAAGTTTGTTTCAGATAATGTATGGCTTGCAAAATTGGCTTACCTGGCTGATATCTTTTGTCAACTTAATGCACTTAACACATCACTGCAAGGCAGAGATTCAAGCGTGTTGAAAACAACAGACAAGATAACTGCCTTCAAGAAAAAGTTGAGAATATGGAAGACACGAGTACAAAATAAAAGCTGTGATATGTTTGAACTGTTAACTGAATTTCTGAATGAAAACATTGATAACTTGGCAACAGATATCTTTGACCATTTGTCGGCAATGGAAGAATACTTTGACAGGTACTTTCCAACAGATAACATTGCAGATTATGACTGGATCAGAAATCCATTCAGTTGTCAGCTTACCGACTTGACCGGGAAGGAAGAAGAACAGTTGGCTGAATTGTCTAGTGACAGAAGTCTCAAACTTAAATTTCAAGAACAAACATTGACCGCGTTTTAGTGCAATGTTAGGAACGAATATACGCTTTTAGCTGAGAGAGCATTGACTGTGCTGGTCCCATTTGCAACTACCTACCAGTGCGAAGCATCGTTCTCAGCATTAGCTGTGATAAAATCTAAGTTTAGATCACGTCTCCAGGTGGAAGATGACATTCGAGCGTGTCTATCAAAAATCTCACCAAGGATAGACCTTCTCTGCCGACAAAAGCAAGCCCACTCATCTCATTAGTTTCTATGAGTATTAGAGTCTAATGTAATTGTATTTGTAATAGGCTACATTTGAACGTATTAAATAATTAAAACGTTTACCACTGGTAGGTAGCCGTAAAATTAATAGTCTTACTCTTTATTATTAAATGAACAATGTTGTATTGTAGTTATGCAGTATGAGTATTAAGCATTAAATATTGTAGTTGTAGTTGTTTTGCATTTTTTGTTTTTGCTAAGCAGGCTTTAGTCCTGTGACTGTCGTATGACACTGAATCATTGACTGTCAATAGTTAGTGTTGTTATGATATGACTACAAAGAATGATTTATTTTATAAAGTCAACTTCAGATAAAAGAAGTTTACACTGTATGCCTGTGGCTATGCTATTATAATTTGGGTTGACAAATCAGGCCGCATCAGGGGTCCGCGAATATTGTATGGCTTGTAAAGGGGTCCCAGGACTGAAAAAGTTTGAGAACCGCTGTGCTAGAGTAGCCAAACATGAAAGATTACTTAGCATTGCTCCCTGCATGTGAAGGTCTAAATTTAGCAAAAAGCTTTGAGTTTGGTATCAAATTATGCAAGTCCAAAAGACTAGGAAACCAACACACAAGGGTTTCAGTGCTGTAGGGACACTAGTATGGCCACATACTCACAGAGTAGGGTGTGAACATAAAGATAAATCTGTGAAAAATCACACAAACTTTACATGGAAACCATGCGAGACCTTTCATGTGGGATGGTGACCGTGTCACTGCAAGGTGGCGATTTCAGGCCCCACATCTGATTACCTCTGGAACCCTAAGTAAGTTATTTAACCTACCATAGTGTCAATCGTAAAAAGTAAGCATATCTGTATACCATTGTAAAGTGCCTCATTATAAAGAGCAGTTTGTCTTGTTACATTTTTGTATGTTCATTTTCATGTTGACTGTGTGATTAATGCTTGTAATTATTTTGTACATGTTTTTGGATGTCACTTTGTGTTTTGATTTTTTTTGTACTTGTTGATGTTTTATGTCTATTTAAATTATCTACCAACCAACTCTTTATCATATGGCAGCCAAAAGTTGTGTAGGACAATAATATTGACCCAACAAAATTGAATAATTTTAGCTTCCTTAGTGTCAAACCCAAGCCTCAGGGTGTACAAAAAATGCAAAAAGTATTAGTCCTGAGTGTCACTCGGGCAACATTGTAGCCGCCGAAGTATAAGGCGAGATCAAGCACGGGTAAAACGTGTGCTGAAAGAAATCTCTCAGTCCAAAAGTTCGTTTTAAAAATATTTAGTGAAAGTTAAAAGCAAATAATCCACACAAGAATAAAGGAAAAATAGTTACACATGTAGAATAAAAGGCAAAAAAAAAGGGAAAAATGTATCTTCTCTAAACTTAGCTTTTCTTGAGAAACTTTAGTTATTTCTGTACTTAAAAGTTCTTTACTTCTTCTTCTATACTTAAAGGTTCTTAACTTCTTATATATTTAAAGATTCTTAGCTTCTTCTGTACACTACAAGCGTACAGTTCTGCACTTAAATAAGTGCTGTTTTACGAGTTACTTTACACACTCAAAAGGCCAATTAGCACATAGGCACATGCCTTCTACACCTTACACATGGCAAGGCTGGTCACTAGCTGAAGAATAATGTTTAGTCATAGCAGATAGAAATGGCAAGAATATACCAATACAATTCTACTTATGGGGGTTATAGGAACCTCCCATAGATTATGCATTGTCATCTTAATATAATATTTATGAATCTTATATAACTATGAAATGGCTCTTACAAACATTATACATGCTTCTTGCGTAAGCGTTAGACCCAAGGATTGCTCAGGCTGTAAAAGTGCTAGCAGCGTTAGTGCCAAATGTTACCCGGGCAATGGTGTAGACGTGACTTCTCCTAGCCTCATAATGACGTCTTGTAAGAAATGCTTCTCATCAGCAATGATAGTGAAGTGAATCTGTCTTCACGTTAGTAAAATTGAAATGGACAATGAAAGTGAAAGTGATTCTGGTGAATCCGAAAATGTCATATAAGTCACTTGCACATGTGCAGTGTGCTGTTCATAATATTATCATTATTATTATTATTATACTTTCCACACTTCTTACATTGTACTTTAAGAGTTTTGCATGTTTTACTGTAGAAAGATGAGATTTAATAAAAACACTTTTTACATGCTTTTTTCAGAAAAAATGTAACACCAAGGAGGTTAATATTGTTGGACTATGAAAGAAATCCTGAGAGTAGAAGTGGTTCAAAAGAACTTTAGGGAACCCAACCTATACATATTGCTTTTGACTTTGATTATTGGCATTGATTTTGAGTGCCCCTATTTTAATATTGATCAAGTTCTTGGCTGGCATCTGCCCATTTTTTGTTTTTGACTTTGTTAAATCCTCATCTCCTGGTCCTGCTCTGACTTTGCCTTTGTGGCTTGCCAGTTCCATTTCTGGCACGATAGTCTGTTAAATTAGTGGCTAAGGATTGAGCATGCAGGTGATGCTTAGAGGCAGTATGACACCAGATTACCCTCGGCATACATTAACTGAACACTAGACAGAGGGAGTAGACTGCAGATGGGGGAAAATGATTAGGCTTTGCTTTTCTGTCCATTGGTAGGATGATTTGTTTGTAATGCTTGAAGTCAGAAAATATCTGTTACCTGTGGTTGTGTAATTTTCCACATAAAGCACATAACACATACTGTCAAGAGGTGAGTGCATACGACGCTGACAATGAAGTCCAAACAGACAGACAGACAGGTGGACAAAGTCTGTAGCCTCCTTAGCGTTATGAAAAATGAGTCAAAGACGTTGAATTTTTTTCAACAATAAAAATGTTATTACTTGTAATAGAAACATGTACAGACTAAATTGTCAACATAAATACAGCATGTCTAGTATCCTGTCTAGTATCCACCTCTGAGCTCATGTAAATTTAGTACAAGTGCTTTGTATGGGATGATTTCAAACGGTCTCCGGTGCACAGCCTGATGTTACAGTTAGTGTTTCTTTGCACACTTTTCTTATAATTATTTTTCTGTTGCTTGCATGTGAGAGGGTAGAATGTCAGTGTATGATCTGCAAGATTGACTTGGGCCTTGTGTTATTGTAGGCTACCACAGCGCAAGGTTTAGTGCCTTTCCCCATTTCCCCTGAAATGAACATTGACAGTTACTGCTTTGTGAGCAGTGTTTACAGAGCTAATGTCTTTGTTGTCCTTCTACTTGATTGCAATCATTTTGTCTTTTTCCACCACCAAAGTTACCAGGCATCTCAGGGCGGTTTGGTCATATAGTGTCGTATGCATTACTTCCACTGTCCATGTCAACATCTGATGACCAATTCACGTTGTCATCACTATCACTTGATTCAACTAGTTGTTCAGTTTCAGATTTCTCTAAAACTGGCTTTACAGCTTCTCGTTTACATGCCAATATGTGTTTGGGTTGAAGCCTCTGCTCCATTCCTGAACATTGATGAGTTATCATAGAGTGTCAGAATGCATAGAACAATTCATGATTTTTTTGCATCTGATGCTATTTCATCTACAAGATGGCAGCAGAATACTGTCCCAAGAGCTATTTGGGGTTAGCGCTTCATATCTCGTCAACATTAGTTAACCCAAGTACTACTCAGGATTAACCATATTTATGTAGAATTCCAAACCCTAGAGACACTTGAGGTTAACACCAAGAAGGTTAAAGTTGGTAGTTTATCAGTTAGTTTGGTGCACATAATATGGAAAGTTATGAAAGGGTCAAAAATCACAGTGTAAGTTTACATTGTACTGTGTAGTTTCTAGCTTGTCTTTTCATATTGTTTGTTCGGGGCTTGAGATCCTCCAGTTTCTGAGATGGCAGTGACAGTGTGGCATCATGTGTCAGTCTTGTGCATAATGCCCCTAAAAATGGAGGTTTGTAACCAAGTTAAGATTGTAAGATTTTATGATTAAGAAAGTGGGCTGCTGTCAAAAATCAGCAATTATTTTAATTAAATTTAGCTTATAACTCATTTTTGCTTTTTCTGCTAATAGTTGTGCTTTGCACCATTTTTTGGCCATGTTGCTTTTGCGCTTGTTTTCGCTGTTTACTTTCTATAGAATTGTGGCATTATTTTTATGCTCATTAGGAATTATTTATATAAGCAGTTATTCGTATTAGGTGACATAAGGCCAGAAGAGTGATGCAGGCCCATTGCTAGCTTTATCATTGCAAAGTGCTTCTGTCTGTCAGGGCTTATGGCACCATGCTGCGTTATCTGTTTCAAGGTCTCCTGGTTTCTACTCCTACCATGACAATCATAAGAAGCACAGAAAAGATTTACATTTGGAACACTGAGAGCATAAAGCATCAGGAATGATCAGCAAACAAGTGGGAAAGGATCAGTAAACACCCCCATACATGCAAAGACATTAGGATACCTGAGACAACTGAGTACGTGACATACTATCGATTTAAGTACATTGGAGTTCATGAGGCATTGTTGTTGGTACAACTGTCAGAGTCTGTGTATTCCTGCTATGGTCATTCTTTTATTTTATTGTGTCATGATACTTGGCTCATTTGCTAAATTGTGTGGTGCTCTTTCATTTTGGGACTGTACTGATGTGTTTTGGTATAAAATATTGTGTATTGTAAGTTCTTAAATTATTCTTTGTTTTTCAATTTTCCCATCATTTTGCTGACACAAGTACAGTTCTGGCCCTGTTGCTTGTTGCTTTGACAGTCATTGTCAGCCACTTGTCCTAGTGGGTATACAGCTTGTGCTGTCTGCATGCCAATGCTCTCAATTTCAAGGGTGGCTTAGCAATGGATTATGAGTCACAGAAAATGCATGCCCAAGGAAAACAAAAATGAAACAAAGAAAGAAGACTCTGCTTTTACTTTTGCTTAGCCTTTCAAAACAGATGCTTTTGTCTCCACCACCAGAACATTTTTCTGATCTTCCCATGGTCACTTTAGCATTGTGTTTATCCCACAGAAGGTGAGTCTATTTCAACTGGTTTTCTACCACTTGCAGTAACTGTAAGGAACTTAATTTGAATGTCTAGTTTAATTGTTGTTCAAAATTAATTTTTATCTCTGTTTCCCATTTACCTTATAATTATTTCGGCACATCATTTTGACATCATTTTCTAGTAATTTGTGTGCTGTGCTGCCATTATCATGCTGCCTTTGTTTACAATGGTGGCACGCAACACAAGACATCCAGACTTTACCTAAAGTATAGACTGATGATTAAAAAAAAACTTAATATACAATTACAAACTCAAACAAGAGTTGGCTTGCTTCTGTTTTTGAGTTTGACTTTTGATTTTTGTTGTGTCTTTGCAGATCCAGTCAGAATCAGAATTTAAAGTTTTACAGCAGCAAACTCAATCTAAATGCTTACACTGTGAATCTTTTAGATATTTACCTGGAAAAGCAACCATTTTCCCCCTTATTTTTGGATTGCAGATAATTTTAGTTTAAACCTTTAATAATTTAATTTTACTCCCAAACAAATGCACAGGCCCTGCAATTGAAGCTCCTGCTGAGTCACAGTCTGTATGGGCAGCTTATTGTGTTGTCCCTTCACTTGAACATATGCTTGTCTTCTAATGCCTAAGTGTCAGAAAAGATATCCTCCTGGCACTCGATTGTACATTTCTGATTACTCCATGGAAAGGGAAGAGCATGGTGTCTCAGTAAAAACTGGACAGCTGAAGGGGGAAGAAAAACTAAAAATGAAGCATCCTCACCTTTAATCCATAAAAGCGTGTGAGTTTTAATTTAAAAAAAATCTCAACCTCCACTACCAGTGCAAAAGCAAAAAAACAATGTGTATCTAATTCTTCAGTCTTTGGATTTTAATGTCAAAAGTCTGGTATTAGAAAGAAAAAATTCAAGAGTCACCCGGCATCAGCTAACACTCTAAACTGGCAGCAGATGGAATTATTTCTAGCATGTAATACAAACATGGAGATCACAGTGTCATGTGCCTTATAGGAGATCATACTTGATGGATTATTATGGTGGCATGTGGCTGTAAGAGGGACAGGATTTTCAATCAAGTGTAAGTTTAAAAAAAAAAAACAAAAAACGAAAACCTATAAGTAGAAGTAAAACTACACAATTCTTTAAAAGTTTGAGAGCAATCATTTACTCTTCCTTTTCAATAAAGATTGTAACAAATAAACAAATACAAGAGACTGAGATTGCTTTCTCGCCTCAGACTGCAGCAAAAGACCACCACTGCAGACAAATATGATTGGGTTCTTTGGATGCTCTGCCACAGAAAGATGGAAAAATAAAATTTTCCAATCACTTAGCTGAGAGTTAGGTGAACTGCCGAAAACAGGGTGACTATGACCTGCAGAAGAGGCTCCATCCATTCATTCACTTTCTGAAGCTGCTTATTCCAAATGAGGATCATGGGGATATTGAAATTTGTCAGATGCCATTCTTGGCCACCTGAGAGGACAACAATGATAAGACAATATATGACATCCACCATTACAAAGATATCCATTCATTAGCTGATGAGCAGCCTGCAACAACATCATTTAGCCCTTTGGAAATAAATCGGGGTTGGCACACTGCCACACTTTCCTGTAGCTTTTGAGGTGGCATCTGTGGACCATCCCTATCAGTATTTTAAAATTAATATCACTTCATTTTAGCTTTGGAGGAATCTAATCTATTACAAACACTGGCATGGTGGTGGTGGTGTATCACCACCAAAGAGAGACAGTCAACAGCCTGTAGTAGTCTATCATGTAGAAATTCAGTAAATACTGTAAGCTGAATCCTCTATTCTACTTTAAAACATCTCCATGTGTCACAGAGTCGACACTGCTCCCTGTCATATTCTTGGGGCTCTTCTGCTTTCCTCACAAATCTTCAAGGTACATTGCTTAGGTTCAGTTTGTGCAACTAGTCTCAGTTTGGCCAATTCCTTGTGCCTGATGTTGGTGGCAACTGGGAACCGACAGAAACAAGTTCAATAATGAACAGACAGACAGCATTTCATAAGGCAGGTAGAAGTGATCAACTCTCGTAGGACTAGAAGTTGACTGCTGAAGAAACTAGCATGTGAAATATTTAAGAAAGAGGGAGCATCACAAAACCTCAAGGTTAGATATGTCATTTGTTGTGTTGATTTGCTGTTCAGTGGCAGCACTTAAATGCTTCATCAAAGACTGGATTGCATCAATCAGTCACTGTGACGAGATAAACTATCCAGCTTGTTGTTAATAAATGACCATTTACTTTCAAAATAAAAAAGGAAAAGCCTATACTTTCACCTACCCATCCATTTTCTGAAGCCACATCTTCCATTAGATAACTGCAGAGACCTGGAATCTGTCTGGCAGCACAGGTGATAAAGCTTGAACCAATAAAAGAGAAGGTACTACTGGGCACAATGGAGCACACTGCCAAGAGCCAGAGAATTGAGATGACTTGGCGGTTTTTCTGAATTTCATTGTCCTCTGTAAACCTGACAATATTTCTACGATTTACAGTGTCAGATCAATACTGTATAACCGACACGTTTTTGGGATGTGGGAGTAAAACTAAAACAGAGAGCTAAAAACCCTTGATTATGATGGGTAGAATGTGCAAACAAGACAGACGATTTCCCAAATTCATAGAGCTGTGAAGCATTGGTACTAAACACTGCGCCCTGTTCTGTCTCCTAGTACTTCATTGTGAAGGTGCATTGCTCTCTGCTATCCTGCCTTTCCTAACAAGCACATTACATTCACTCCCATCTCCTATGTTAGATTTCTAAAGTCACCTTCATGAAATACAAGGCTCTATAGATTTGACTACTTACTGCTTTTTCCATACAAATAGCCCTTTTGTTTATTATTCTAAGCTAATTAAAAGGGCATGCTGAGGATCTATAAAGTAGATCTGTTATCTTTAACAAACTAGGCTCTCATGCTGTCTACATAAATAGCTATTGTCGAAGCTGAAATCAAAGAGGCTCATGTGGTTTTTCCTGCATTTAATTTTGCAAGCATTACAAGAAAGGAAATGCAAAGAAAGGAGTGCTTTCTAGTTAAGCAGCATGTCACAAAACATTAAGAACAAAAGAACTGTATAGGAAAACTGTTTTTCAGTATAAATTTCATGGGTATGCTTGCTGTTTAGTAAAGGAAATTAAGGATTACCACAGGGCTAGGGATAGAAGGAACCTCAGTCTATCTAATTTTATTGGTCATTTTAGCTGGGAATTGTCATGGGAAGCAAGCACAGGAATCCTAGGATGCTTTAGTCACCTGAGCCTCTGACATAGATGAAGAACCTCGGAGATATGGAAGGATGTTATAAATGTGCCAGCAGAAGTTAGAGAAGTAAAGAAAGAATAGGTGGTCTCCCAATGCTAAACTGCTCTTGGTCCTCATATCAGTAGATTCAGGAGTCATTTCTTTCTACTCAAATGTTGTAAAGTTACTGCACAGCCACTATGTACATAACTGTATATATGTTGTGATTGAGAGCCGAGACAGCAACAAAAAAAGAGCTGGGGTGCTGAGGGATCCCCTGCTTAATGTCCATGTTGCAAAATTAACAATAGCAACAAAAATAAATGAAATAGATAAGAGTCGCCACATTGTTGTTAATCTTGACGACAAAAGGAGAAGGCTTCTTCAGGCAGGTTCATCCATCTATGAAGCTGGTCCTAGAGTGAACATCGACTTGTGGTAGTGGTGTTGATTGCATTCCAGTAAAACATTTGCAAAACCAATATGGACACATCCAGGAAAACTTTTGCTGTGCTTGCTTCATCAGATTAAATAGCAGTTGATAACAATGCACTACGTGGTATTTTGCGCATCCATATACCATAGCAACATGTCGACAGATAGAAGTTGAACAGTACTGTGTATATGTGATTGATATAATGAGACACAAATAGACACAAGTGCTATCTTGCCTGAAGAAGGGGTCTGAGTTGTCTTGAAAGCTTGCATATTGTAATCTTTTAGATAGCAAATAAAAGGCGTCATTTTGCTTGACTTCTCATTGTGTAGACAATGGCTAACACGGTACAACACCCTAGGACTTCCCACTTCAAATGGAATGCAGCATAAGGGCAGAAACTGAATTAAGTTAGTGGCTGTGTAAGACCCTCAGTCCTCCCCCTTGTGTTTCCCTTCACCAGAACACATGAAATATTCCCAAAGCTTATGTGTTTTACAAATGCTATGTATGCTGTTTTTGTGTGTGTGTCTTTGCTGATATTTCATTATTTTTCACTGTCCTGAGGAAACATGCAAGCAAGAATTTCCTTGTGATCCGGTATGTACTACTGTATGTGCACATGAAATTTGACTTGGCTATGTAGTTATGTATTTTTGTGTTATTTTGCAGTTTTACCTGGCTGGCATCATTCTGTTGTCTTCCAGGGTTTCAAAATTACCATGGGATCATGCAGTCATTGTGGCAATTGTCAATGTCATGGCACACATGCAAGCCATGATGGCATGGCCACCTATATTCCTGTATCACGTCAGCCATTTTTGAATATAAATTGGGCTTAGAAACACAGGAAAAAGTAGAAGGTTTCAGATCTCATTAGACAGCCAGTTACCATGATAATTTTTTGAGTGGCAGATTTTAGAGGTAGGTTCCCTGGTTAGCGGATTCCGCACATCATTTTTGCTTGTTTTATCATGGGTTACCATGCTTATTTTCAGTGCTTGTTGTACTCAGTGGGTGCAAGCAATGTATGAGGACACACATGACCACATACAGGTGGGGTATGTGCTGGTGGGCTCTTTAGTAAGATCTCGGTGTTAAGCTTTTTTTAACACTAAGCGCCGTGTATTCTTATAAAACGCACACTGTACTGGCTGGCCTCCCTGTTGTTATTAAAAACTCGGTGACCCTGCAGCATGCTTCATGCTTCGTGTTTAGTTTGGTTTTCACACCTGCTGTGTCAAGACACCATATTGTATCAGTGAAGTTATTGCTGGAAATTAATGTGGATTGGTGTTTAGTTTAAATAGAGGTATTTTTAAAATGTATATTCTATATTTAACAGGTATTCTTCTTTCTACAAATTCACTTTTATAATATATTTAAAACTTTTATAAGTTCTTTTCATTGAAGTATGCCACATCCACTTTAAATGTTTTTATTAATACATAATAATAGTAATGATTTATTGCTCTGCCTTTAATCAGATTAACTCTTAAATTCTCTGAAAGCATTATCAAGTTATTATTTTTATCTAATTTTAGACTGTTTTCTTTATCCAATGAAGAAATCATTTAATTCCTTCCTCAGATGTTGCATGTGGCGTGAGGTGAATGGACTAATGGAGATTTTTAATGATATAAGCCAGTTTTTCCAAGTTATACACTAAAAAATGGATCTAGACAGTCAGTAGAACAAGTGTGGCACCTGAGAACTTAAGCCGCTTTTTGGCTTCTTGAGTACACATTTAGCTTTTGAACAAAATTGCAGTATTTTTAAAGAACATGACTGAAGCAGTGTGTGCGTTAAAGGGACTTCAGGGGGTGGTGTAGGCTAATACTAATTAAAACATTTGGTATTCTTTCTAGTAATACTTGCTGCCTTATAAACGTTGCACCCACTTCATTTAAATTGTCACTATAACCAGTGTGATGTGAAGTAAGAACAGATATTTTTTCTTTCCTTTCATTTAAGACATAGTACTAGGGTGTTGTACTGTGTTAGCCATTATGAATGTAGAGAAAAGCCAAGCAAAATGACACCTTTTATTTGCTAACTAAAAAGATTACAATATGCAAGCTTTCGAGGCAACTCAGGCCCCTTCTTCAGGCAAGTTGTAATTTAAGACATAGGAATGAATGGACCTGTAAATGATTAATCATCTGGCTTTGATGAGTGAAATACATTTTTTAAATTATATAACACTTTGACAGTAGTTTAATGATTTAGCTCCCAGTTCACTTTTACAATTACTGGTCCATTGTGGTAACTGTCCTAGCATGTCTTAATCATTATTCATTTTTTTTCTCTTTCATTTCAATGCTTCAGAGTTGTGTTTCTTGTCTGTGACATTTGGGGGCTCATCTGGGATTTGTCCAGGTAGGGGACGGACCGTGCAGCAAGGCTCACACAAGGAGAGTCCACTTCAAAAAGAAGACTCCCTCACAGTCAAAGACTTGATTGAATGATGGGAGATCTCCTTCCGCACAACTGGCAATGACAGGGGTACTCTGTGTTCTGAACCAAGAGGCTTGTGACTATGTCTGTACTGAACCATTAGAAGCATATCTCACCTTGTTATTGTAACTTGTCAGGAAACTGTGAAGGTTTTGTTAATTAAAAGCTTAAGTAATTACGGTGTCAAAGTAATAGGTAGGCTTCGGTACACGGACAACAAACACGTTGGCGAAAAGTTTGAAACACAAAAAGGAAACTGAAATCAAAAAGCAGCAAAGCAAAGGTCAGAAATTAAACTAGCAAAGAGGTCTGAACCAATATGTAGTTTCTTCCAAATAAACTTGAGAATTAAAGTGATATTCAAAAGCGAGAATGAAGAGTGCGTCAATCAGCCATCTTATACAGTACATGACTGAAGCCATCACACATTGTTACACAGTCTGTAACATACGATGTACAAAGTGGCTGCTAACCAGAACAAAATAGCAGTGATTGTAAGGCCAGATTTAATCCAAAATGGTGGTGAGAGACATTATTAAAAGTAGGCAAAGCTTTCAGTAAAAATAGTGCAACAGGTTTAAGTCAAACTCAAATTATGACAGTGTTGATCAGCTCCTTGGGAGAGGGCCTGCCTCCTAAGAAAATTTCATGCTGGTTACAGTTACATACAGAACAGTAAAAAAGTATTTACCCCATTCTGATTTCTTTTGTTATTGCCACCAAAATTTAAAATCAAATGTAAAATTGATTTTTGAATAAATTGCACCTAAATGAAGAAGTTAACGAGAGTTAGGCATAAACAAGCCCTGTAGATGTAAGTCTGAGACTGTACAGGGCACTGGTGAGGTGCCAGTTGCAGATAAAAGGAATGTGACAGGTTTGTTAGAGAGTTATAGCGTCAGTCACGTATTGACAAATATTAGCATTTTTGAAATTTTGTTTTTTTTTTTCCTTTTGTATTTCTAACTTTTTTTTTTGTTTCCTTTTCTGGACTGACTTTGAAGAAAATGGTTCTATCTGTTATGTCATCATTTTTTGTTTGATTGAGTACCACACCGTTGTAATGTTAATACAAATTACAAATTTTTACTAGCTTGATAGCTTTTTAAAGGACTACAGAAACAGTTTTTGTAGAAATGAATCAAGTCATGACAGTTATTATTCATCCATGTGCCTGTTCTAGCAGTTCTGGGTGAAAGCAACAAACCGCAAGAACCAACCTTGACATTGACACCAGCAGGACTTCTTCTCAAATAGTCACTTATGAAGCACCTAGCTGGAGTCACCCAACCTCAATGTGTTTAAAGTGGGAGAGGAATCAAGAGTTCAGTGCGGTTTGACACAAGGGAAACTGGCAAACACTGATGACTAAAGAGGAAAAAAACACATCCTCTGTGCGATGCAACCCATTTCTATGTTTCTATCTGAAAAGGCAGCATTTGTGATGGAAAATTATAAAAGCTGCAATCATTGTGTCTCCTAGGGGATTAATTGGATGGTACAACCTGTGAAGCACTCTGCATCTGTGCCATGGCAAATCATCCCTCCACTGGCAAATCGTCCATCTAGTTATGGCTATAGCACACGGTAAATCAGCGTATTCAAATGAAATTAAACAGCATAACATGAAATTCTCAAAGTTGCTTAATTTAATTCAGAATTAAGAGGACTGGAGTCTATTCTAGCATTACTAGGTGCCAGGCAAGGAAACAACTGTAGCTGGTTTGTGTGGAAAATCAGTATATTCAAATTAAATCAAGCAATTCGTTTTCATTTTTCAAGCTAAAATTTCTCAATACTGAGATAAAATGCAGACATGAGCAATTTCAATAATGATGTACCATTAAATGCAATTTTGAAGGTACTTATGTAACTTAAAAGGATAAATCTGACCCAGCACCAGAAGCCTGAGGAGAATGAAGAGGTCTCTAAGCCATTATTATGCCTAAGGCTTTAGTTTTAGTGAACAAAAATGCCAGTCTGGTTGTACACTTAGGAAGGGGGGCAATGAAGGCCCCTCAACTCCTGTTTGTGGAGACTGATACAGAATCAAATGATACTGTTGTTCCATTTTCTTTTGCTAATCTCTCACTCTGCCTTTTTAAATTGGAAATGCTGGGCACAGACATTTATTTGTTTATTTTTCACCATAAATATTAAGTATCCCATTTGCAATGTTTCACATTATAATGTACTGTAGACGAGCCATTGAGTCGGTGGCATGTTGAGCTGTGTTTGCTCTGCCACTGCACATTGTAACTCTGTTCCCTTAAATGGATAACTTATGAATGATTCTAACAATGTAAGAAGACTGATAAACAAGAGGAGGCCATTCAGTCCATCAAGCTCAATTGTTTAGCTAAGCTGTCCCAAAATCTCATCCACAGCCATCTTAAACGTTCTCAATGTTTCCACTTCAGCTACATGGTTTGGTAGTTTGTTCCAGATTAGAATAATCTAGATGAGAACAGGCCATTCTGCCTAACAAAGCTTGCCAGTCCTATCCACTTAATTCTTCTAAAATAACAAAGTCTAGTTTTGAAAAAACCTAAAGTCCCACTGTCTACCACAGCAATTGTTAGCTTATTCCATTTGTCTATGGTTCTCTGTGTAAAGAAAAACTTCCTAACGTTTGTGCGAAATGAATTCTTAACAAGTTTCTAACTGTGTCCCCGTGTTCTTGATGAACTCATTTTAAAGTAACAGTCTCGACCCACTGTACTAATTCCATTCATAATCAATCATGTGTTCCCTTAATCTCCTTTAGCTTAAACTGGAAAGGCTTTTCTTATAATTCATCCCCTGTAGCCCTGGAATCAGCCTAGTCGTTCTTCTCGAGATCTCATAACTATTTGTGTAAAGAAATGCTTCCTGGATTCAGTACATTTAAATGCACTTCCCCTTAATTTTCACTACTGTCCTTCAGTATGTGATTTTCTATTTAATTAAAAGAATGCTCTTTTATCAGCTTTTTAAATGCCTTTGAGAATTTTGAGGCATGGAATGTGTACCCAGCAGCCTTCTTCTCTGTAGAATAAGGAGGTCTAATTCCCTTATCTTATCAGAGAAGGACATGCTCATAGCAATAAAGGCAGTGGCCTTGAAGGCACAGGAGTTTGTAATTCTGTGGCATGGATCTAGCAACTTGGCCATTGATTGTGTGGAGTCTGCACATTCTCACCAAACGTTAGGTGTGTGTTTTCCAGGTTCCACATTTAAAAGACTTTCAGGTTAACTGGTGATTCTGCATTGGCTCAGTGTGAGTGCTTCAGTGTGCCTTGTGAAGGACTGGTACCCCACTGCTTGCAAAATGATCTTGAACTGGATGAGGTGCTTTTGAGAATTTTATGTTATTATCCAGAGAAAAGCCAAGTAAAATGACACCTTTTATTGGCTAAATAAAAAGATTACAATATGCAAGCTTGCCTGAAGAAGGGGCCTGAGTTGCCTCGAAAGCTTGCATATTGTAATCTTTTTAGTTAGCCAATAAAAGGTGTCATTTTGCTTGACTTTTCACTACATTCATAATGGCTAAAATGGTACAACACCCTAGTACTACATGTTATTATCTATAAACAATGGTAAGGGTTTCAATTCGTCCATTCACTAACATTGAAACTTGGGACTCACTGTTTATAAGTTGTTGCCAGCCTGTAGGGTGAAAATGTTAAAGATTTACAACCAGGATTCTTTACATCCCCATTTTAGCAGGGTCACTCCCTGATTCTATCTTTCAAGTTTTATTTTTATCATTTAATAAATCTACTTGATTTTTGAAAAGCAGAACATTACCATGGAATACTAGTCAATCAAACAAATAATAACATAACAGATACAACAATTTACTTCAAAATCAATACAGAGAAAACAAATGAATACAACAAAACACAAAGGAAAAAGGCAAAATGGGTTTCTTCACCTACCCAGGAGAGGAGAAAAAACAAGAGAGACGAGGGTGGAAAAACCTCGTTGAATTTTTAAAAACATAACAGAAACATTAATACCACCAGACAGTCAATCACAGGCCCAGGAGGCATATTCTACAATAGGTTTAATGAATTCTTGCCATGTTTAAAAAACTTTTGAACATCTCTTCTGAGAGAGAATTAATTTTTTTTCTAATTTGAGATAATATAGAACATTGCTTACTCACTAACTTATAGAAGGTGGGTTGGGATTCTTCCATTTGAGCAGAACACGTCTGTGTGGTAGTAATGTAGCATAGGCTCACTAGGCACTTTGCTGCCATCAAGGAGTACACCGTATTTTGCTACTAATGGATTAGCAGTCATTGTGGCACCGAGGCTGTTTGAGAAAAACAGTAAAGATCTTTATTTAAAATTATGTTCGGATTCAGCGGGTTGGAAAATGGATGGATGGATGGATGTTAATTTAGCACATTCCTTAAACATGTGTCCTGGTGAAGCTGGAGCTAGATGGCAGTGCTCACAGGCTGGGTCTTGCCCTTGGTTTCATTTTGGACAACTGTAATTGAGATAGATGTGATCGAAGAAAGACCTTTTGTTGAATTATAGAATGTTTTGCACATACAGAGCTTGAGTGACTTCTATGCTAATTAAAAGGTTCCTTTCCCATGATTACATAGGATCACTGTAGGGTAGGTTCTTTGAAATATTTTTTGTATTATTGAAATGATCTTCATCAAGACATACCATTGTGGCCCCTGAGACAGATATGGATGTGAAGTGTGGGAAATTGGGCAGATTTCTTTTAATGAAATTTACAATCTGTCAGGTTTAAGACTGTGACTATTGTCAGACACCCAGACATCTTGGCCTCTGCCTTAGCTATATTTCAAAATTTCTAAAGGAAAACTTGAATATTGATGTCCTCATAATTTATTTCTCAGTTTCTCATTTGGAGCAATCCCTTGTTTATAACAACTTCTCATTCTATTGCACCTTTGTGCCCTTTAAGCTCCAGACATCACAATGGGCATACTGTAGAATCCAGGCTCTGAACCGGGCTCATCCTTTCATTGCTACCCAGCCATTTTTATGCGGGCTTAATGTCTCATCTGAGCCTCTTTGCTGCCTGCCAGCTTCTGCCATCCTGCTGAGGTGCAGCTCACGCTCCTCAGCACATTCAAACTCTAATGGGCCTTCTCAAATTGCATTTAGTGAGGCACTTCTAAATTCTCTTTAGAGCTGCCCCTAGGCAGCTACTTTCTCTTAACACAGATAATATGTGAGTGGCATAGTCACAAGCTTCCGGGGACACCATAAGAAAGGATTAGTGCTTATTTAGAAATATAGAAGAGTTCTTGGACAGGGACAATTCCTTAGTTCCTTCAAAGTTATTGCCCACTCATGATACAATTGATTAACAATAAGTCAAAGTGGTTCTTTTCCTTTAAACAAATTTAAGACATCAAAAGTTGCTAGAAAAATCAACAAGAAGAATAAGAAAACAAGAGTTGTAGCCAATCCTTGCAGGCAACATCAGAATTAAAAATGTTCCCAAACTAAGAGTTAAGAACTGTGGCTATATAGAGAGATTTTTTTCTATCTTAGCAAAGACATGTCCAGTTCTCTTTCCTTTCTGTTATTCCTCACTCATTTCTTCTTCACATCATTCTCTCTTCCTCACTAACCTGAAATCTGATGTGTTTTTCTCATCAGAATTGCTGACATATAATGGGCTTTTTTCCTACTTTAGTAGAAATCTGTTGTTTTTGAATATTGGAAGCAGCAAACCATAGATGATGAGGAGTATGTACTGTAGAAAGTCCTGTAGCTAACCACCCCCACAGACATAAAAATAAAAAAGATGTTTCATAATGATGAAGACTGTCATGTGATTACTGAAATAGGCAGTGCTTCTATCCGTCCTTATATTTCCTAACTGGCTTACCTGGTACCTGTCCTGACGGCATTGCCCAGAAGGTCGGAACTAACCTTGGACAGGGTATCAGACTTAGTCAGGGCCCACTCACTAACACCCACACACTTATATAAGATCTAATTTAGACACACCGATTAACCAAACAAAAACATTTTTGGAATGAGTGGGGAAAACCAAAGCACCAATAAAAAGACCCCAGCAGACACAGGGGGAATGTGCAGACTCAACACAAAGAGTGGTTGGAGCAGGGACATGAACCCAGCTGAAACGCCACAGACTTGTTAATAACATTTCCTTAATCTGTTTAAAGCCTCCATTGAAAATACATGAGATTTCTGAGGCTCTTATTAAATGGAATAAGGTAGCCAATCATTGGAATGTGAGCCACAGTGCTACACTGTACATGAAACAAAGGCTTATTTAAAAAAATCCTCTTCTGATTACTAATGTTTTGCATACAATCCTAAAGAACAACACCTAAATACACTATGTGGCCTAAAGATTATAGACATCTGACCATCACACCTATATGACCTTGTAGGACATCCAATTCCAAAACAATGGAGTTGGTCCCTACTTTGGGGCTATGACATTCTCCGCTCCAGGGAGGCGCTCCATAAGATTTTGGAATGTGTCTGCTGGGAATTTTGCCCATTCAGCCCAAAGAGAATTTGTGAGGTCAGGTACTGATGTTGGTTGAGAAGATCTAGTTCACAATCAGTGTTCCATTTCACTCCAAAGGTGTTCAGTAGGACTGAGGTCTGTGCAGGCCAAGTGAGTTCCTACACATCAGACTCGTAAAACCATGGACCTGGCTTTGCTCATAGGGGCACAGCCATGCTGGAACAGAAAAAGGCCTCCCTGGAACAGAAAAAGGCCTCCCTCAAATTGTTACATCAAAGTTGGGAGTGGAGAATTATCTAAAATGTCGTTTTATGCTGTGGCATTAACAATGCCCTTCACTGCAAACAGGAGCCTACTCCAAACCCTAAAAACATCACCAGACCATTATTCCTTCTCCACTGAACTTGACAGTAGGAACTATGGCATAGTAATGGATTGTGCAGATTGTGCAAAGCACGAGGGCCTACGAGCTTGGGTTGCCCACTCAGGGCCATATATCCATCCATTATCCAACCTACTGGGTCACTGGGGTCTGCTCCCAGCCAACATAGATCACAAGTCAGGAAACAAACCCCGGGCAGGGCGCCATCCCACACCACGCAGACATGGGGAGAACATACAAACTCCACACAGGGAGGATCCGGGAAGCGAACCCGGGTCTCCTAACTGCGAGGCAGCAGCACTACCCACTGCACCACTGTGCCACCAGAGCCATATCCATCCATATATTTTCCAACCCGCTGAATCTGAACACAGGGTCACGGGGGTCTGCTGGAGCCAATCAAAGCCAACACAGGGCACAAGGCAGGAACCAATCCCGGGTAGGGTGCCAACCCACCGCAGGACACACAAACACACCCACACACCAAGCATACACTATGGCCAATTTAGAATCGCCAATCCACCTAACCAGCATGTCTTTGGGACTGTGGGAGGAAACCCATGCAGACACAGGGGAGAACATGCAAACTCCATTCAGGGAGGTCCCGGGAAGCGAACCCGGGGTCCCCAGGTCTCCCAACTGCGAGGCAGCAGCGCTACCCACTGCGCCACCATGCCGCCCAGGGCCATATAGATTTTTTTAAAAATTTTTAATAACTTAAATCACTTGAACAGTTCATTGCGTTACATTTCAGTGGCAAGTTTGCACCATCACCAGGCAAATCCAATCCAATCCATGATGATATAATGTATTCATCAGGCCTACGGTTTACACAAATTTAGACTTTAGGCACAACACGTCCTAGTCCGCCTTACAGAGAAGTGCACATTCCCAAATTTGGTGACCTTTGGCGTGCCATAGTGGATATGAATGGAAGAAGTTTTGAAAGATGTCATATGTTTAATGTAAATATACATTATTATTGTAAATAATTGTTACTTTTGTACTTTGATTTGATATTAACAGTTTACAAAGTTCGAACTCGTAAACGGTAAATCATAGCAATTCTGTTGTTAAGTTATGGTCCCTGTTAGTCGTCAAATGCCGAATGTTTGAACAATTTGAAGCTTTAATACTTTCGCCATACAACACCAGTAGCAGCAGATCCAGCAAACACTATAAGAGTGGTACTGCTAAATGTAAGGCAAGCCTGCAACAGGAATTAAAAAACGCTAAGCTTACCAAGATTTCTACCTTTCTCAAAACTGTGCAAGGCCCAACGGTAGTAACTGAGAATGCTGATGCTGGTGAATTGTTGCAACAGCCGCATGCAGGCTATGCAGACAATGCAGTGAGTGAAATGGTTGCAACTACCGAGTCTGGAAGTAGCAATACAATGACTTTAAATAAGGTGCTATCTGTTGAAACCGTTGAAACAGAGAAACTGCTAAAGACAAACAAGCAAACCAACAAGACAAATTTCTTGGAACCATTGACACCTGACTTTATGATTTTCCCATTTCCATATTCTCAGAACTTGTGTAAAACAGGATGATTGTTTAGTAGTATCCTGTCTGCCGGTGTTGTTGCTTTAATTTGTTAGAAATTTAAATTGCTTCACTTCATAGCACAGAACAGTTTCTACTTTCTAGCTTACGTTACATTTAAATCATCTTCCGTCACAAAGTTGTCTTGGAAGAGTAAGCAGATCCACATCTTACATACGTATATTTATGTACTACTACTACTACCCACACCTTCCACATTCAATTCCCACAATTTATTTTATTTTTGCTAACTTTCAGGTGCTGTAATAAAGTGATTAAAAGAGATTATTAAAAATTCCATTTAGAGAGCCGGTTTGTTTGTCACCAGAGTGTGATCTGATAGTGTCGTGGTCATGGACACCACTGCCCAGCTGGCCCCTAGGATCTAGTTGCAAATAAATTACTAACAGTTATGCTAGACAGGAGGGGCCCACCTCAGGGCGCTGCACAGGGGCCTTCAGCAAGCTAGCTACCCTACTGAGTAGGAACTATGCAGTCTAGCACGTAGCACTCTCCTGGCACAAAATAAGCTCATATTCATCCATCAGACTGCCAGATAGTGAAACCTAAATCATCATTCACTAGAACACTTTTCCACACTGCTCCAGAGTCCAATTAGAACTTGTCTTGATTTCTGGTTATGTAAAATGCTTTCTGGGGTCTCATTAGAACATTAGCACATTCTAGACGAGAACAGGCCATTTAGCCCAACAAAGCTCGCCAGTCCTATCCACTTATTTCTTCCAAAAAAACATCCAGTTGAGTTTTGAAAGTCCCCAACGTCCCTACTGTCTACCACACTACTTGGTAGCTTATTCCAAGTGTCTATCGTTCTTTGTGTAAAGAAAAACTTCCTAATGTTTGTGCGAAATTTACCCTTAACAAGTTTCCAACTGTGTCCCCGTGTTCTTGATGAACTCATTTTAAAATAATAGTCTCGATCCACTGTACTAATTCCCTTCATAATTTTAAACACTTCAGTCATGTCACCTCTTAAACTTCTTTTGCTTAAATTGTAAAGGCTCAGCTCTTTTAATCTCTCCTCATAATTCAACCCCTGTAGCCCTGGAATCAGCCTAGTCGCTCTTCTCTGGACATTTTCTAGTGCTGTTATGTCCTTTTTGTAGCCTGGAGACCAAGACTGCACACAGTACTCAAGATGAGGCCTCACCAGTGCATTATAAAGGTTTAGCATAACCTCTTTGGACTTGTACTCCACACATCGTGCTATATAACCTAATATTCTGTTAGCCTTCTTAATGGCTTCTGAACACTGTCGGGAAGTTGATAGCTTAGAGTCCACTATGACTCCTAAATCCTTCTCATAAGGTGTACTCTCGATTTTCAGACCACCCATTATGTATTCAAACCTAACATTTTTACTTCCTATGTGTAATACTTTACATTTACTGACATTAAATTTCATCTGCCACAAATCTGCCCAAGCCTGTATACTATCCAAGTCCTCTGTAATGATATAACGGATTCCAAATTATCTGCTAATCTACCTATCTTGGTATCATCTGCAAACTTAACCAGCTTGTTACTTACATTCCTATCTAAATCATTTATATATGTTAAAAATAGCAGCGGCCCTAGCACTGACCCCTGTGGAACACCGCTCTTAACATCAGCCAGTTCTGATAAGGTTCCTCGCACCATCACTCTCTGCTTAATGTGTCTGAGCCAAATTCTGAACCCACCTAAAAACATCACACTGAACTCCCACCTCTTTTAGTTTGATGTCCAACCTCTCATGTGGCACCTTATCAAATGCTTTCTGAAAGTCCAAATAAAAAATATCATATGCTCCACTTTGATCGTATCCTTTTGTTGCTTCTTCATAGATTTCCAGCATGTTAATAAAACACGACCTCCCTCTTCTGAACCCATGCTGACTGTTCAGAATAACTCCTGTCCTTGCCAGGTGTTGCTCAATCGTATCCTTAATAATTCCTTCCATTAATTTTCCTGTGATGCATGTTAAGCTTACTGGCCTATAGTTGCTTGGATCTGCCCTGTCACCCTTTTTATATAATGGGATGATATTTGACTTCCTAAAAATATGTGTCAAGGGTTTATATATGTACTTGCTAGCCTCCTTAAGAACTTGAGGATAAATTGCTTTACACCACTACAGCCAACAATTGGCATTGTATATAATTGCTTGTGTGCAGCTGCTCGTCGGCCCATGGAAGCCCATTTCATGAAGCTACTTATGCACATTTCTTGCGCATATTTCTTGCTTCCAGAAGCAGTTTGGAACTCGATTGTGAGTGATGCAATGGTGGATAGGTGATTTTTACATGCTATGCACTTCAGCACTTGGTGGCTCTGTCTCTTGAATTTCTGTGGTCTACCACTTTGTGACTGAGCTGTTGTTGTTCCTAGATGCCTCCATTTTACAATAATACAACTAACAGTTGACCGAGGTGGACCTAGTACAGCAGAAATTTCATGTACTGACTTGTGGAAAAGGTGGCATCCTATGACAGTAAAATGTTTCTGAGCTCTCTCTGAGCTCTTCAGTACGACCCAATCTAATGCCAAAGTTCGTCAGTAGAGATGAAAGTAATAACATGTATGAGTTTACATACTTATTAACAATGGGTGCATTTGAAGCACATACTTATCCACATACTTTTGTCCATATAATTTATTAGAGCAGTGTCCCCTTGAGTTCTGGTAGCAGTTTAGTAGTCTAAATCATTATTTCTCAGCCTTTATGCTGCCACAGCCCCAGTTTTTGCTCTTTAAGTTACTTCACCCCTTTTGTTAGATGGGTGCTAATTTCAGAATGGGGGGGGGGGGGTTCCTTAGTGAAATGATCACACATTTAAGTGCCTGTGTCATGCATTACATGGTTGAAGGTGAATACGGTAATAAATATCGCGTGGTACTGTCGATCACTTAGGTGGCCCACTGTGACCAACAATGTTCAACCTAAAGATGTCAACCCATGGCCCAACTGTGAAAGGATTATGTTTTGTTTGTTGCAATTGCTTTTTTGATGAATGAGTCGATTTTGTGTGGCTAAGATACTACAGTTTTGTACTTCTGATCACTATAATACTTCATGCTTGCTAGGAAGATGACGGGAAATGAATTTATAGCGCCCACAATGAGATGTTTGGACTGTGAAATTTTAAGGGAAGGGTTCAAATACAAGAGTGATTACTAGGAAAAGACTACTTTGTTTTCATCTGAATTTGGTTTCTGGCTATTTTTTTCTTAACAACCATTTAACCATCCTTTCTCTTATCTGGCTCGGTGGCATCTCTGCTATTCAAAATGTGTAATACACATCCCCAAAAATGTGTGAGTTAGTTTAATGGGCATTTCCAGACTATACCCATGTTAGTGTGTGTGGGCCTTCTGATGAACTGGCAGGACTCTTTCCTGCCTTAAAACCTGTGTGTCCACAATCTGCTCTCACCCCACCCATTATCCTGAATTGGATTAAATGGGGGCCAGGATGTTACATTATGTTACCTTGCAAATGGCATTTGAGCCAGCTCTCTTTTGCCCTACTGAATCACAACTCACAGCTCTCGGATTCTCAAGTCAGAAAGTCAAGAGGTTCTCCATTTGTTCTGCTTAATGACTTTCACACTTCCTATATTAACAGACCTTTTCTTGATCATTAGATTTTTCTGTCACTGTCTCTCATTCTTTTTTCCCTCATGACACTGTATATATCTCTCTCTGTGGCTTGTAGTAGCTGTAGCCAATTTGCTTGCTTTTTATTCAAGTGTCAATTTTAGGACATCCTCCTTCCTCCAATATAATGCCATCCTTCTTCTGGCAAAACTCCATTGTATCTCTACCTTTTTCAAAATGACATCTGTCTTTAGACCGTCTAAAACACACCATCTGCATTCTGCATCCCTACAAAAAACTAACCCCTTACTTGCCTTCTTTCTGGCATTTTGTGGAAGGAGAATGTTCTAAAATGGACACCGTACAAGTGACTGGCTTAGTCCATCTTTAGGGTGAAAGGAACTTATACTTGGATAGATGTGCTTCTAATTTCACAAATCTTCAACTGACCAGAATATTCACTACTCTATTGGTCAGCTCCTGTCTCAAAATTTCAAGCTAATGTGATTTATTTCTACTTTGTGGACTCCTGCCAGAGGTTGAAATCCCTTTAGCATTAAAATGTCTTCACTCTTAACTTGTAGGCCTCTCTTTTTAGGTATTCATTTAGACCAGTGTTTCTCAACCAGGCTCAGTATTCAACCTTAGGGCTATGTGGCAGCAGAGCTAAGAAACTAACTAACAAAGAGGACAAGGAGGAGGAAGATTACTTTGTAATCAACATCTGCAGGAGAGAGCACAATCCTGGAAACCACATCTGATGGATCGACAGTCCATTCAGCAGAATACTTGTGCACACTCTCACCCTGATGTCAAACGGGACAATTTAGGGTCACCAACCTCTCCCATCCAGATTAACTACTGGTTGAAACACAATAAGGAAATTAAAAAATGCATCTTTCCCAATTCTTTGCAGATGTTCGGTATGCACCATTAATAAACACGATTAGTCAAGGACACTCCTATGCTCACACAACCACAGATGGTGTGACATCCAGATGTGTATTGCCAAATTATTACTCAAACGCTATCTGAAATTGATGACTTATAGTTTTACAGGGTAGAGCATTAAAACTTTTATTTAAAAAAAAAAGAAAACAAGTGTAAACAGTATAGTAGCACTAATGATTGTGATTTAGCCACTTTCATCACCTTAAAAACAGTATTATAACATGAACTTGAGAACCTAAACGTTTTATTAGTTTTGTATAATCCATCTAATTTGTGAACCCAAATTTTCCATTTCAGAATTATAGAGATGAGCTCAGGGCAGGACAATGACCAGGCTGAGATCTGAATCCAGTTACCAGAAGTGTTGAAGCAGAAGCACTAACCCATGTACACCCACTTGTGTAATCTAAAAAGCTGATTAAATATAGAAAGGACAAGGTTGTTTATGTGCAGTGTTTCTTCGGAAATGATGTTAATGGAGCTTATTTTCCTTTCATAAGCAAAATCTGGGTAATGTGCTTTGATTTGGGACATAGCGATGTGGAACAGTCTGCCTTAATCCATGCGCCATACATTTCTACCTTCATTCTGAACACAACAAATTATAATTTTAATCAGATAAAAGCATCCACACTGAGAATGTAACTATGATTAGTTCCTTGCTGGCGCCCGAGTGGCCAAGAGTACAGCAGGCCAGCTCTGCTTTATTTCAGCTATGTTCTTCCTTTGTGTCCCAAAAGCAGCTGAGACTGAAATGATAAGCAAAAAAGCACAGCACTTTGGATATTATACTAGGAGGAGGTTAATGCTTAACAATAAATTCATTACTCTTTATTGTGAACTATTGCTTAGAACACAAAACACTTTACATAGTGATTAGCAAATAACAACAATGCAATGTATATACATAACAGTAGAAAGGTGGCACAACTAAAACAAAATGAAAGTATCACTTTGGCTTTTCTGTCAGGCAATAACAATTCATGAATTTATATAAAACAGTCCTCTCAGTGGCACAGCTAGTAAGTTGATTTTCTATCTTGTACAGTGACTAACATAACATAACAGGAATTTAATTCAGTGGACACGTATAAAAGTCTGCCTGCACGTAAAAGTGTTGTTAGATATTACTTTGTGTCTTGTAATTACATGTTTGCTACTTTTGAAGAGCTTGTGGATACTTACCCCCCAGAGCTAGAGGTGTTCCAATCAACATATGTCATGTTTAACTGCTGTTTGGAACTGATAATAGCTATATAGAGGTACATCACTTTTAGACATTTTATGAGGGATTACACATAATGCGGCATTATAAATTGCACAGTACATTTACTCTTTAGTTTACAAGATTTTTTGTTTTCTCTTCAGCTGTGCATTTTGTTTATCCTTGTGTTAAATGATTTGTTTTGATAAATTTTATTTTTGTATTATTTATTACATTTATACAATATTTATAAAAAACAATATTTTTCTAGCGAACATTTTTCTTAGAAAAATCCCCACTCACAAGAGGTTGACATATCATTATTGAAGCTACATTTATGTGTAAGTGATATGTAATATGGAAATTATTACCAAGGCAGGTTTACCTTAGCTTAAATGTGTATTGAGCACTTTTGTCCCGCATGTTTTGTTGGTTTTCCCAATAAAACCAGACATTCATGTGAATATTATATGAAGTGGGAAAAATGACAGACATAGGGGTTTCAGAAACACTGTTAGAGCAGCTTAGTCCAAGTAAGTCCCACGGAATCAGAGCCTATCCTAGCAACGATATTTGCAAGGCAGGAACAAGCCAGTCCATCACTAATTCATTAATGCCTACACTCACACTCATTCATATGCAGACAGTTTAGAGTCTCCAGTTAATTAGTTAAAGTGGGAGAAAAGCTGACATACCTGAAGAATAATACACACAGACACAGGGAGAGCGTGCATGTGCAAACTTCATACAGTCAGTGTCTTGACTGGAGTTTAAACCCAGAACTCTGGATCTGTGAGACTTTTGTTGGGTTTGAATACATTTAAGAAGCAGACACTGGACATGAGTACCAGATCTCTATTGTCTTATGATTTAATAAACAGTAAGAAATGTTAGAAATGCTCCATTGAAAATATCAAGGTCTAGAAGAAAACGAGGGTGAGCTGTCATACCAGCTGATGGCTAATGGGCAATTGTGCTGAAAACCTGCTTGTAGTGTAAAGAGACCAAGATGCCATGTGAGCATCATTGAGGAGAGGACGGAACTCAGTCTTGGATGATCGTTATTTGCACAAGGCCATATTTGAAATATGTGTGTGAAAGGCACTGTTGTCAGGTTGTATATACATTCTCAAACTTAGGTCACGGAGGGCTGACACCTATCTAAACAGCACTGAGCTCAAGGTAGACCAGTAGCACTCTATTACAGAACACACTCACATTTACTCACACTGAACCACTAAGAGTCGACAAACAACATAACACATGTCTTTGGGAAGTGGTAGGCCTGATAGTGAGATGATGCAGACATAGGCAGGGCCAGGATAACTACTCAGGAAAATGTAAAATGGCAGTAGCAATTAGCCCCATGCTGAATAAACCATCCACTCATTTACTTTATATGTCATTCTGTATCAGAAGCAGTGGACACAAGGCTGGAAATAACCATAGCTGGGAATGCCAGTCACACTCACGCACACGTGCTCACCCATTGACCAATCATCCTAGCACAAAGTGATTTTGTGCAATCCATTTTGGGTCTTTGGCACCTAATATAACCCCCATTGGACCAGAATGTACTTATGTGTGTTGAGTACTCCACATTCACTTACTATAATCGGGGCAACATGTGATATGAGAGGGCAACATGAAAAAAATCAGTCAGACACAGAGAAAGATGAGGGAAATTCACTCACACACACAGGGAACTGCTTGCAAAGTAAAACCAGACCCCCAGAAGCTGCATGGCAGCAGTGCTAACTGCCATACCTCCATGCCTCTCAACAGCTAGAAAACACAGCAGTAAAGCTTAAAGTTGATATAAAAAATGCCAGAAAAACTTGATGATCCCCGGGTTTCACTTAATTATAATTTGTTAAAATTTTATGATTTTGAAACTCTGATTAAGCAGTGAATCTCTATGCCCTCAGAGTAAAGCACACAGCTTTCATGGAACCATCTGGGCACCCAAGGTCTCAGCCAATTAAAGTCTGTACAATTAGAAGGCCTAGCTGAGCCAATTAAAATTACATACGATGCACACTGACAGACTCAGGAAGCTGCAAGTAAATGGCCTCTCGATTCAGAGAGGTGATTAGCTGTGTCATTCATTGAAATATTCATCACACGTGTCTGCATCTCACCTGATCTCCTAAATCTTGAATTTTTGAACAGATCAACTGCATGGATATCTCACAGTCCATAGGTTTGTATTTGGAAAATGCAGAGTTTAGAATTCTTTGAGAAAAAAAGGAGAAATACGTGATAGACTTTTACAGTACCTCCATGTTGTCTTGCATCATGAGCATTTCAGTCAATAGAATGTCATTCTGACTAACCACTTATAACACTTTATAATATGTTATTCTGAAGGATCAGATCTGCACATTTGTAGAAAATAGCAACTGACAGTAGAGCAATGCCAACAATTCAATTGCACTCTGAATAAATGAAGCAAATTAAGAATGAAAATGTCAATGGATAAAAGAGCAGTAGAAGTCCAAAAAACAGGATGCTGGCCCATGGGGAACTAAAGAGTGTGGATTAAGCAGAGCTTTTCAGAAAAGGAGGGCAAATATTTTTTTTTTGTGTTCATGGAGCAGTGTGAGAGGGGGTCTCAAAATAAATTAGGAGTCGGGTTACATTTGGACTTTTTAGAATATAAATAATGGTGTTAGTAATTAAACAGTGCACTTACCAGAGGAAGGTGCAAGTGCACGGTGGCATTGAAGCGTGGAGTGGTGGCACAATGCACTGTAGGGGCAGTATAGATGTCCATAAGAAAGAAAGAAAGAAAGAAAGAAAGAAAGAAAGAAAGAAAGAAAGAAAGAAAGAAAGAAAGAAAGAAAGAAAGAAAAAGCCCCGATGAGTTGTCCTAGCACTGTCAGGATCAAACCTGTGCGTGACTTACCAGGTGATGATTGAGGGCATATGGGATTGGATAAGGCTTTCCTTGTAGGCTCATTTAAGGGTTGAATGAGTACTGTAAAGGAGGATTCATTCAAGTGTTCATTCTATTGAGTTCTACAATGTCACTCAGATTAGTCAGATCTGCTGTACATGCAAGAGAGAGCAATGAAGACAGGGGATGCATGAACTGACTTGCAAGGTATGTGACTGCTGGAGCTGGTAGTTGGTGTTGATCTCCAATGAAGGGTCTAGTTCATTAGGAGGCAGGACACATTGACTTCATGTGCCTCAAAGGTGCCTTGCCCTGTAAGATGACAAAAGGCCTAAAAGCAGTGTTAAGATCGAGCTATACTTACAGTATCATTTACTTACAGTTCTTCATAACAACTGATATGTATTGGTGGCAGAAAATCAAGACTAATAAGGTTATCTGGTAAAGAATGAGGTTAAACAACTAGAAGGAGGAGCTCCTTAATAATCCTGGAAATGAAGTGTGTCTCTTTGTGTGCATGGACCACTTGTCGATCCTCCTCCATTTTCTTTCTACCCATCATAATGCTTTTGGGATTGGTAGAAACCTCAGTGATTTTGTGGGTCATATGTGTAGTAAGGCCATGTAATATCCACAGTTAAGGTCACATAATATCCATCCATCTTCCAAACCCATTTTATCCTCAGCAGGGACGTGGAGAAGCTGGAGCCTATCCCAACAAGCATAGTGTGCAAAGCAGGAACAATTACTGGACAGGGCGCTACATAATATGACACCTTGAAAGTTACGGTTAGTTGTCAGAAGTCCATTTATTCAATTTGTCAATTTAGTAAGAAAACAGAAATATTATTTTTTTTGTTTATTCCTTTCATTTAAAAAGTTTCTCTTTGTCATTCAAGTAGCAAGTTTTATTTTTTATTTATTTTGCTGTATCAATAGTTCTTAGTTAGATTAATTCATTAAAAGTGCCATGTGATATCTATTTAAGAGGATTTCTATTTACTTAATGATTACTTTAGCACAGTTTCACATTGAATGTTTAATTTTAACAACCTAGATATTTGTAACATCAGTCCAAGCATCAAGTTTAATTAATTTAATAAATCCCTCACACCTACACAGAGATGGCATAATACTTTGCAAGAGTTTTTTTTACAGGTAATACGTTTAGGGAGACAGCCTTGCAATCTTTCAGCTGTAATGAAAAGCAAAATGATTTGCTATTAGCTCTGTGTAGGTGGAAGAGAAAAAGAATGCTTTTTAGAGTTTTACCGCTTGGCTCTTTGCACTGGAGATTTTGTTGTTCTGCCCCATTTCAGACACATTGGCCAACTGGGCAGAGAAAACAAGGGACATTTCCAAAGTGGAGCTCCATCTGTGTTGTAAGGGATGTTAATTAAACCTGGACAGCACCCTGCAACTGATTTAGGGCTAAACTATATAATTAATATCACTCTGCTCCCTTTATTACTGTTTTCATTATGAGCACAAGAAAAGCAGTTAGATGAGTAATAACTAATTTCAAAGCACATGGGTCTGCCCACGAGGTCCAAGTGTTTCTAAAGACAAATCTTCAATATTACTCTAAAGTTTGAATGAACAATTGGCACTGTGACAATGAGCAGCTAATGCATGCTTATAGGTCCATCCATCTATCCATTTAACACTCCATTCTTTCAGGATGCCATTCATTCATTTTCAGCTGAAGCCATAGATTGTTGAAGACGCCCCCCCCCCCCAAACCCAATATTGGTTTGGGGTGTTTATCAGCAGGAACTTTTTGAAATGAGAATTTGCTTTAATTAAAGTAGTCTACAGATTCCATTTTAACAACTGTATCTATAATATTTAATCCAAAACCTTAGAGCTAGTAACCAAGTTCCCTGTTAGCATCCTAAAGTCAGTGATGCAGAGTACAGATTTGGTTTAAAAACTACAATTGATTATATGTGGGGGATGGAGAATCTCAAGTGATCACTTAGGCCCTTGGGGAGGGAATTCAATACTTGTGTCTAGGTGGGTACAGATCAGTATCTCCACAGCACTTCTTGACTTGTAACAGGGGAGGTAAATCAGTTCCCATCAGGTCTTACTGGCTGCTGGCATCTTTTCTAGTCAAGCTATTAATGAAAAATTGATGTTTGCCTTTTTATGCAGTCCTTGGCTAACAAGCCTCATTGTTTTGGTATATTTCTGAACTCAAAATTCCACATTGGCACTAAAAGAACTGAAATGCATATCCACATACAACAGTCAATCTCAACTGCCTTGAAAAGAAAAGGCTTTGCAGAGCTGATCATATGAATCCAGCAGATTTCTTTCTCTTATATTGTACTGAAACACACACCGAAGGACAACAAAGGCATTAAAGGGAATGAGCAATCGAGAAAAGGTCTTTGTGGCACAATCCCTTTTAATGATGCACATAGGAAAAAGAGAGGAGGACCTAAAGAGATTCTACTAAAGAAGATGACTGGCTGTGATGGAAAATCAAGCCATTTATGTCAGTGATGAGAAGGAACAGGGGAGTTTAACCATGAGCACTGAGCCCATATATCGAAGTGTGTCTGTAAAGAAGGACTAACAAGTAAATGAAGTGGTGGAGGGAAGTACTCTGAAAAGACCTAAGGAAGAACATTATAATTCAATAGACAGCATCATGGTGGCTGTCATGTAACATGCTCTGAGTACAAAATCCTCTCCTGATACTGTCATTGTGGATCAAGGTGGTGGTGTGATTACATCAGGGATCGGCTCTGAGCCCTTTCTTATTTGCAATGGTGATGGACAGGTTGACAGACGAGATTAGACAGGAGTCCCCGTGGACTATGATGTTTGATGACATTGTGATCTGTAGCGATAGTAGGGAGCAGGTTGAGGAGACCCTGGAGAGGTGGAGATATGCTCTAGAGAGGAGAGGAATGAAGGTCAGTAGGAACAAGACAGAATGCATGTGCGTAAATGAGAGGGAGGTCAGTAGAATGGTGAGGATGCAAGGTGTAGAGTTGGCGAAGGTGGATGAGTTTAAATACTTGGGATCAACAGTACAGAGTAATTGGGATTGTGGAAGAGAGATGAAAAAGAGAGTGCAAGCAGGGTGAAATGGGTGGAGAAGAGTGTCAGGAGTAATTTGTGACAGACGGGTATCAGCAAGAGTTAAAGGGAAGGTCTACAGGACAGTAGTGAGACCAGCTATGTTATATGGGTTGACAAAGTCAGAGACGAGAGATTGTGTTGGTTTGGACATGTGCAAAGGAGAGGTACTGAGTATATTGGAAGAAGGATGCTAAGGATAGAGCTGCCAGGCAAGAGAAAAAGAGGAAGGCCTAAGAGAAGGTTTATGGATGTGGTGAGAGAGGACATGCAGGTCGTGGGTGTAACAGAGCAAGATGTAGAGGACAGAAAGATATGGAAGAAGATGATCTGCTGTGGCGACCTCTAACGGGAGCAGTCGAAAGAAGAAGAAGTCCCACAATCAAAAATGCACTTATTAGAATAAGTGGGCAGTTACAAGAGGGTAAGTGGGTGCATGAGGTCCCCGCAATCTGTGGCTTGTCCAGCATTGTGCTCATGGCTGGGCTCCTGCCTCTTCAGACTCTGCATTAGAAGACGCAGATTTGAAAAATGAATAAATGAATAATTAGCTAGAATAATGCTATGTTATGAAGTTCCTCTTCATCCAAGTACATTTTACTTTTCTAGGTGTATCCACAATGCTATTTTCCAGAAGGAGAATGTTGTCTGCACTAATGAATGGACACTTTGGAGGAGGTTCCCTGGAGGGCCCTATATACACATTATTAGACAGATAGTTCAGATTGGAACGTCCCTCAAAATGCCTACTATCTAATTAATTAATTTTTAAATGGGAGTACAGAACAGGATGTTGTTTGAATATAAGAAACTGCTTCAGTGACGCTGTCACTCAGTAATTCCTGGCAAATATCAATAATGCAAAGCTTAAAAAGCTTTATCACAATCCTGAACAGCTTTTTAGCATAAGCAGTACAATCCATAGTAGGAACATTTTATTTAATTATGATTGTATAAAAATTGTACTTTTTAGCTTTGGGATTAAGTCACCTTTCCAGGAGAAGGGAAGTTAATTCAGGTGGCTTTCATGGATCACACTTTTGAGGTTTCTGAATGCACATTCCCTAGTCAACTGGCAAAGCTTTCCAGGACTGTACTCTTACTCCCAAGATATTGTGATTTGAGTGAAAGCAATCTGAAGGAACAATTACTGTCCATTTAAAGCACACCAGTGAAAATACCTATACCTTAAACACAGATGAACTGAATCAATTAAGAAATCTAAATAAGATGTCAGATCTTCCCCAAGATGACTTGTCAGATAAATGTGAGAAAAGTGTCTCTGAATTCAGTTGTTTTGGTTGGGGTTTAGCACAAAGTAATGGTCCATAAGGCCTCTAATGGTAAGTGCAATGTGAATTACCATCAGTGGTTTTGAAAACCTGTTGTACTGAAAGAGCTGTTATTGTTTAAGAACTAGCTCATTGGGCTATGTAGGCAAACTTTATTACGATTTTGCAATGTGTGGCCTTCAAATTTTCAACAGTTTCAGAATTTGTTCACCTCCCCGGGATGTAACAATTGAGTGCAGTTTGGGTTACTCTTATGTTGCTCTTCTCCTTGACAGGAGCCTACAAATATCTACAAAAATAATACAGAGTCCATTCCTTTCATAACTTCACAACATTAACATAAAGGATTACAGAAATATTCAATTCAAAACAACGCAAAATGAAATCATGCTGTCAGAGAAATTAACTAAAGATATGGCTGGTTGGCAATGAAAACCTCCATTAAACATCACTCCAGGAAAAAATTAAAAGAAACCTCTGATGGCCATTGGTTCTTTGAAAAGAGTAAAGTCGCAGTTGTTGTGATGCTGTTATTGTGTTATCACACTTTGAAGGTCTTATCAAAAGTAATAAGCATATTGGAATTACCCAGAAATGTGTAACAATCCTGAAATGCCCAGTGAGCACTGTAGAAGTGTCACCTAGTGATGATCCTATCTAAAGGGTCCTCTGTAACCTAAAATGAATGACACTACAGTTAGCCCTGTAGCACCGACTGCTCTTTTTTAGAATGTTGCCCTCAGTGGACTACTGGGTAAGCGTGCTATGTTTAAAGGAAGGCCAGCTTGCACAGAAGAATGATCTCCATATTTTTCATAGTCCTCATACCAAAACCATAACAGTTATGCAATTTGACTCCATTGGACAGATGCTTTACAGTTGAAAAAAATACTGGAAGTTTAAACGGGAATTCTTTCTTCACATCTGGGGACTGCACTTGCATTTGCATCCAGTAGTATCCAAGTGATTTTCTTGTGTGTGGTGACTGTACCTTCTAACTGATCCTATCACCCCCACTGCCTTATCTGGATTGAATGCAACAGTTGGGACTTTTGTGGCTTTAGTTCACATATTGTGTGGTGCCACTACTAAAACTAAGTTTAAATTAAATGTGTTCCACTCCTCACCACATACGTGAATCAATAAATTTAAATGGCTGACACAAGCACATTTGAATTTGTCAATGTACAATAATGTTATTTCTTGTGAAGGAAGAAATCTTTTTGCCCGATATTTACAATGATGGCAATATGGAGATGCAATCGCTTACACTAGTAGTGTCATACCATGGGGTGCCAGTAAGCCCCTTAGTGACTGTTAATATTTAGCTGCAACAGAGACTCCTTTAATATGTACTTTGCTCATGGCCTCATCCTTCAATGTCTGTTACTGTGCAACATTAACTCTCTCATGGATGATTTTTTTTTTTCAGAAAGCCTGACTTTTGTGAAAGATGTCCAAATTCTTTTTTTGTCACTCTTACTATACAAAACATACCCCTAAAAATTTCTTAAATGCATGAGCACGTTGATAATTCTAAATCATATGCTGATACTGTACAAAGTAACCAATTAGTTGCACTGGTTAAGTCACACTGTTTTAATTTATGTTGTACTGTCTGTACCCCCAGAGCACAGTACATAGTCAGATTTGTGTTTCTTGTTCTTGTACTTCAGTTAGCCTGCCTGGCCAAGATGAAAGGAGAGTGCAGGTCTTGAGCGGGTGAGACTCATTTTATTTTACATTCCTTGCTGCCATCTAGCAGACCAAACATAATAATCCACTTTAGATGACTTTTGCTGACATTTAGAAAGAGCTTCAGCCTCATGCTCATTGAAGTCAACTTCTGTCAACACCTGCCATCAAAGAGCCAGTTCAACAGTCATGTGATGGCAGGAGCATGGAGGGTTATGGAATAGACAGTCAGTCTGGAGTCCTATGTGTTAGCCTTGTGCATCCTGTAAATGCGAATGGCAACAGTCCAGTGTTCCTCAGTTCTGAATTCCAGTGCTTTGTGTTATTTGACTTTTGTTTTTTACTTGTTTCCTGGTTTTTGGTTTCAATACAGTGTTTGGATAGTTGTTTGTGCATTTAATTGACATTTCTGCTGGCCCTGCATTTTGGATTATAGCTTTTAATAAAAGGTTATTTTTATCTATTTGTTATGACTCTTATATTTTCGATTCTACTGGGTCTGCAGCTCAAAATTTGTAAGTGTTGTCAGCTGTGTTTAACAGGATGGTGCACTGTGTTACAGTTCAGCAGCTTAGTGTTTCGTCAGAGAAGCCAATGTCCAGGGACTGCAATCGCTTCTGCCTCTGAGGGTGCAGTGGCTTGGCACATGCCTGTCAGTGGTCTCTCATGAACTGCATTTATGAAGTGGAACAAAGAACAGAGCTCATTGGAGAGAACTGAAGAATGACAATCAGAGACATGGCAGCTCAGACTGAAACATGAGGTCCAGATGCTTACACAATGCTGGAGCAAAGCTATCTGCAAATTTCTAGAACAGAGGCACAAACACCTTGATGTGGATGGGAGAATCAGAGGTACACATATTTGGTTGACAAGCACTAATCTCTTCTCAATAGTTTTATTGAATCATAAAATTATTATCACTGTTACATTAGTTTTGCTACTCTCCTCATACAATGTCATATTATTAGTTTATACCCAATATATCATATTCTATAATACAACAGGTAAGGTCAGGTTAGGAAGGATGCACTGGCACAGCGAGTTGCCACACCCACCACATGACGAAACAGCTCGGGATCCTGGTTGGCAACACCCAGGCAGACACACGGTCCAGTCCCACCCTCCGGAAATGACCCTCTATCTGCCGCAGCCAGGCATCCCCTTGGCTTGGTCCAGCTGCCCAGGTCTTCAACAATGAGGATCCTGTGAGCCGGATCACCCTCAGGGAATCACACCACATGGCCGTAGTGCTGTAACTGATGCTCCTTCACAGTGCAGGTAATGTGCCTCATTTGGGACTCCATGAGCAACCACTCATTCAACACAAAGTCAAACCAGTGGTACCCAAGGATTCTCTGAAGAGACACGGTACCAAAAGAGACCAGTCTTCATCTCAGGTTACTGGATAGCGTCCATGTCTCACAACCATATAGCAAGACAGAAAGCACCAGAACTCTAAAGACTTCAACCTTTGTCCTTTTGCATAACGGGAGAACCACACACCCCTTTCCAGCGACCTCATGACCCCCCATGCTCTCCCAATCCGTCTACTGACTTCATAGGAAGAGACACCAGAGGCATGAATATCACTGCCAAGGTAAGTAAATGTCTTGACAAGGTCAACACTCTCTCCGCAGACAGACTCGCATGGCCAGGATCAGTAACTTGAAAGCTACTCTCTTACAAATGCTGACTACTTCATAAACCTGCTGGTTCAGACACCCCAGTATTAAAGCCAATGACCATTCATGGCTGTGTGTGCCCTGCTCTGAAATGGAGGCTTTTGTGGAACAATTAACAGAACGGACACCCATCCCAAGAAAGCAAGGACCTGAATATATCCCTTTGGGATATCTCTCACAAAAAGAGGGCACAGCTTAGCTAAATGTCTTAGAAATGCAAAATATTCACAGGGAAGATTATTTTTGTATCCAAAGACACTGATTGAAAATAGGGAAATGAGAAGTTTAATTATGCAAGGAGTGCAATTAAAGGCAAGAGAGAAACGGCTCATTAACTGCATGACTGCAATGACACTTCTGCTTAAAGAAAGACGAAACTCAAAGTAGGTGAAAAGTAGGCAAGAAAGTAAGCCCAAATGTTCATGCATTTTGGGAATAAAACACATCAGGATGTAAAGGAGCTGTGTGAGTAATTTTGAAGCAGAATCAATGCTGCTAGAAGGAATTCTTACTGAGTGGTCAGCCGCTTGCAGAAGATGGGTGCCAGGAATTCATTCAGGTTCTCTTTCCCGATGTCTGGCCTACACTGTATAGTTTGCATGAGGTACATACTTGCTTCTCTAAGGCACCATTAAGAAACACCACCCTCACAAATATTTTGGCATGCTGTAGGGCTGATATGACATTTAGGCCATTCTGGTAAAAAAGGCTCATCTACACACAGTGACAGGAGATCCATGACCATATCTGAAACATATTTTAGGCTGGGAAATTTTATTTTTACCAACACAAGACAGAGATAAGAATTCTACTAAGACCTCTATAAAAAAATAGACATTATTATTTTAAGATGAACCTAATAATAAATGAAGTAGAGTACATTGTAAAAAAGTTACCAAACCAGGTGCACATGGCCAGATTTTAATTAAAATTACTTTCAGCCATGATAGTAAGCGACAAGGTTATTTTTAGGAGATTCAAATATTGCATTAGGATTTCAAATTTGACAAAGCAGTAGGCTCACAAATGAACACATAGCAAAAACAAACAATTCTCTTCACCTCTCTATCTGGCATAACTACTACAGCTTGAAGTGGAAGCCTTTTTAAGGTTTAGTTTTCTATAAAAAGGGACACATTTTAAATTATGGTAGAAGATCAGACTAAAAAGAATGTTGCTGAAGTAGCTGTGTCCCTAATCCAAGAATGCATATCAATCAAAGACCACAGATCAGCGCAGACAAAAGCAGAGACGTGCTTTGTGAAGAGTCATCGAGAAAATAATACGCATTATGGCCAGTTCAGCTACAGCCCTGGGATTCTGATCATTCCGCCAAAAGGTTAGCTCTGTGTAAAATAAAGAAAACATTTTGGTTTGGTTTGTTTTTTTTCCCCTTTCATTTCGAAAAGTCCATTAAAATGACTTGTGTTCAAATACTGACCCCTTGTGTTGAAGATGTGCATTACAATGTTTACTGTCAATTGGGACATAATAATAATAATAATACATTTTATTTATATAGCGCCTTTCCCATGCTCAAGGAACTTAGAGAATATATAAATGACATAAATAATATATAAAATATATAAATATATAAATAAATTCTATATAAATATAGAATATATTAAAGACATAAATGTACTGTACACATGGGGCACGAAAGCTGTTTTTAAATGCCTAGAATGTCAGGATTATCACAATATCACAAAATCTGCAGAAGAGTGAAAGCTCTAGATTTGCATTTTTGGATTATGTATTCAGCTGCTTGTTTCAAATTCATTTTGACAAAATTCAAGCATTGCTAGAAAGCATCTGAGAACTCCTCAAAAGCAATTAACATTTCTGGTTGTTTTTTGCTGAACCTTATAAATTTCATTTAACAATCAATTACATATTAATCATGTTTAGAACATATATGGCATGCGTTGTAAGAAAATCACTAGTTATTTTAAATGAATCGCCTGTTAGACACATTTTTGTTTCCTCTGCAGATCATCATATTTTCTAAGGCTATTATGGATGTGCTCCTTTCCCACAGCTCTAGAGTCCTGGGATCAAAAGCTGGCCTGGTTGCAGTCTGTTTGGAGTTCACTCTGTGTTTAGGTAAAGGAGCTGTGCCAAGATTTTTCTTCAACATCCACAGATGTGCAGGTAAGCATGGTTGGTGACTCTACACTGGCCTGATCTGAGTGAGTGTGTGTTGTAAATCAATGACGTCCTTCCCGGGATTATTTCCTGGCTCATGTCAGATAATGCCAGGACAGACTTTGTTTTCTTGCAACATTGTAATGGAAAAAGCACCTCCCAAAAACAGGTAGACGGAGTGTTTTGTGTGATTATGTGTATATCTTACTACAATCTTACTATACAGTATGAGTGTTGCTGGGATAGGCTCAGATCACCTGTTAGCCCTACTTAGGTTGAAAGGAGCTTGAAAATAAAGTGTACATAAATGACATTATAGAAATCAGACAGTTATTTTCTAACCCAGTCAGTTCTGAACAGGGTCACAGGGGTCTGCTGGAACCTATCTCAACTGGCACAGGTTGCAAGCCAGGAACAAATCCTGAACAGGGTGTCAGTCCATTGCAGGGCGAACACACATACACACACATCCACACACTAGGGCCAACTTAGTATTTTCAGTGCACCTAACCTGCATGTCTTTGGACTGTGGGAGGAAACCCACAGAAACACAGGGAGAACATTCAAAATCCACACAGAGAGGACCCGGGATGCAAAACCCTGGTCTCCTTATTGCGCAGCAGAAGCGCCAATGTGCCACCCCCATAATAAAAGTAATGTGCATAAATGAAGTTAATAAGACATGCCTGGCGAAACTGAAATGCTTAATACTGTAATGAGCAGTTAGCTCTATGGTGGTATACCTAAGTAAAAAATGACACCACAAGCCTCAGTCTGTAGTGAATTTAGACCACCCTGCAGAGATCTGTTTCCACTTTAAAGAGTCATTTTGCTGATCAGGGTCAAAAAAACCAAAGCAAATCCACGCATTTCAATATTGCATAACAACAAAATGTGCAATCTTTTAAGAAGGGTGCACCGTATTTGTATATGGGTGAGAAAAAAGGCTTGTCACTGTGCACCTGCACTCAGTGATGAGTGCTGTACAAAAGATGTCAAAGGAATGGTAAAGCGTTTAAAAAACGAGAGCACAGAAATCGATGATCACTCCCATTGTGGTCACCCACAACTTGCCTTTACCAAGAGCAAAAGTAAGAACTCAATGGGCTCTACGGGAGTAACTGCCACCTTGAGTCTGTCAATGTGCTAATAAACAGGCCTTTATTTGTGGCTGGAATGGAGTTCTGCTGCAAGGGGAGCTTTGAATGTCTGGCATGGTAGCAAAAATGCATCAGTCTGGGTAGGTATAGATTTAATTAGTATGCAATACTTTTCTTATTTATTTAAACATTTTTGAAGTTTCTGAGTTATATTTTGGGTCTCTCTATGGTTCTGAATAGGACTGCAAAAAGCTGGGGTTGCTCCTGGAGAAGGTGTTGATGAGCAGTCAGCGCTTACCCTGTGGTCCATGTGTGGATCCCAACGCCCTAGCACAGTGATGAGGACACTGCACTGCAAAAATGGTGCAGTGACGTAAAACATGACATAATTAATGAAAACCGAGGGCCTGGGTATCTTTTGTAATGAGTAGGGTGTTTCCTAAAGACCTGACTAAATTGCTCGCCATGGCCTCAACCGTTCTAGACTTTGATCATCCCCTGTCTCTAATGGACTATCTCTCTCACCCTTCACCATTTAATAGCTAGTGTGTGGTGAGCATACTGACGCAAAATGGCTGCCGCTGCATCATCCAGGTGGATGCTGCATATTGGTGGTGGTTAAAGTGGCTCCCATCTCTCTTTTTGAGTGTCTTGAAAAGCGTTATATAAATACAATTTTGTCTTCTTCTTCTTCAGTGATTTACATAGAGGATGGAAGCTCTAAATTTATATGTATGTTTATATGCTGTATTTACTGTGAATTTGTACATAAACTACATTGCCATAACTTCTTATATAGCAATTTCTGGTTGAATGCTTTCTGATGAAGAAACTGACTTTTTTGATCATGGTCCATCACTCCTCTGAAATCATGAAAATTCTTTACTCTTGTTACCAAGGACCGCCACAGTGAAGGCATCCCTTTCTTTCATGTGTGTCTTGTGCAGCGATCCTCTGGGAGAATGCTTAGAGAAATATTGTGAAATTGTTGCTTGTTTGAAAACTGCAAAGCCTAAAAGGGCAACGGCATCATGAGGATATTCCAGACTGAGAGAGTGCTACCTTGAAAAACAAAAGCATTTGACTTGTTGTGTGGGTTTTTTATATGTTATATTTTTGATTTAATTCCATATTGCAGTGATTACCTTTGTAGGCTGCCTAGGCATTTTTGCTCCTTTTTTATAATAAACCTAGGATTTGTAAGTTACAAGGCAAACTGTGTCTCTCTCTTAAAGGTCATTCCGATTATTAGGGGAATTTAATACTAAGGGTCCATTTGGGGGACATAATTATTCAATTCAGTAGCCTAAACACCTTAGGGCTTCTTGAAAATGGGAAAAGTCAAACACATCTAGCAGCATGTAAAAAAGGCGAGACCCTCCAGGGAGATGGAACACAAAGGGGAATGAATATGAGCTTAGTCGCCACATCTGCAGCCTTGACAATAATTCACATCAGGTTCAGTACATGAGAAGCATCACTAGCAGCTGGGAGTTGTAGGAGGTCTGCCAGCTTTCCCAAGAACGCGTCCTGAGCGACTCCCTCAGCCTTACAGACATCAGCACAGCCTAAAATCATTTGGCATTCACGGCACAGTATGCTTTTCAAAACTTTCACCTGAAATGGGATTACAATCCTATCATTAGTGCTGATTACCTGAGAACCTTTCACACGTTCACAATTAGATTTCCTCCTCCAGCAGTGTCTTAATCAATATGATCTGATCCAGTACTCTCATGGATTACACACTGATGTACAAAAACCTTCCCATACTGTACAGAAATCTGTGCAATTGAATCAGCACTTATTAGATTGCAGAAATCTTCAGGCCTTCCACAAATGGAAAGGGTGCACTTACTTGTGTAACGTTTCACAAAATGAAAAGCTAGCAAAGGAGGAGTGGGGAGGGAATAAAAAAACATGAAGGGTAGAAAGCCGGCATGGCGAACTAGGTCACTCCTAAGGAGACGGCGACAAATGAAAGACAGAAAAAGAAAGAAAAGAAGATGAGATGAGCTAAACTTCTAGAGACCAAACCAGGGGGAATACAGAAAAGCACAGAACATTTTTGCATTCCCTTTAAAAAGCAACTAATTGCCAAATTGTCATTTTCAGCTCCTCTTTCTTCTATTCACAATCACATAAGTGGCCTATAGATCAAGGATAGCAAATGTGCAGAAAAGGCTGTCCTCTTTCCTACCATGTCCTGAGTTGAGCTCATTTACTTGTTCATTTGTTCATTTACTTGTGTCAGGACACACCAGGAATTTCTGCTGCCCCAGACTAAATGTGTGCGTGTGTGTGTGAGTGTTCTGCCTTGCAAAATAGCTGTTTGTTATTCAAAGGAATGTTAACATAAATTTATGAATATTCATGTAGGAAGCAGAAATAGAACTACAGGAAGTCAGCAGTTAGACAGCAAGCTTCACGAATAGTCAGTGTTTGTTAGTCCCATTGAAGCAAAGCCTGTAAATATTATTTTAAGTTAATTGGATAAAATATATAGCAAAGTTATATTGTTATTGCAAATTGGTAATTATTTGTCATTTTCTTCTTTTCAGTTTCACTCTAAATTCATAAAATCAAAAATAAAAATGGAGCAAGGCGCTATCTCCTGACTTTATGAATCTTCTGTGAAGTAGAGTTTGGCTGGTGTTTAGATTCTGGTTCAAACACCAAAGACGACAACATTATAGCGAGTGTATTCAGACCTCCTCCAGTGTGTGTATATGTGTATGTCTGACTATCTGAGAAAATATTTCGTTTCCTTCTTGATAGTACACGATTTGTGAAAACCAACACAAACTGATTGCTTTGTTATTCTCTTAGTTTATGAGCCTGTCATGAATGAATATCCCAGCCTGAGCGGTCTAAGGGCTCGTATATACTTCATGCTCAGAGCGCGCAGACATCATGGCTGCCATGCATTCCCAGCATTCATTTGACACGTCCTCTGAGCAGGTCCTCAGTATCTTCTATCCTGATGAATAAAGAGGCTAGAGACTCCCACTCAAGTTGCCCCTCGCTCTGTCTCTCTAACTTGTGCAGGTGACACCAGTGCTGAAGGTTCGACTCCACTTATAGTGCAGAAACTCAAAGGGTACTGGGAGGGTGGCACATGCTTTTGGGACTGAACATTCCAAAATCTTTTACTTGATGTAACACCGGGCATGTTGGAAAGCCCAAGAGTTCAGCTGGAGTGTCTGTTTTCCCTTATCTGTCCATGTTTTTGTGCAGCTCTCCTGGGTTGTGCCCATTAAACCTAACAGGGCATGCCTTTTGTGTGTCTATTTGGGTACTGAGGCCCAAGTATGCTGCCATCTACCAAATGGAGCCCTCCTAGATTGCATTTTGTTGTCCGCCAGCCAGGTAAGGATTCTTTATTCACCCCTGCCGATGCTGAAACATCCCTCAGAATGTTGGCTTCCCATGCCAACCTTACGGCAAAGACAGAAAGTGTCCAGCCTTTTCTTTCTTATATATATATATATATATATATATATATATATATATATATATATATATATATATATATATATATATATATATATATATAATTCATTTCGCGAATTAAATTCGCGTTTGAAAAGGAAATTACGTATGACCACAGAGGAACAGGAAAAATATTTTTAATAAACCTGATTCTTGCAGAGAGAGCAAATGGTGACATAGCTCTGGCTGTAGCGTCATGGGGAATCGCTTCTACATTATCAGATGGAGGCCGTACAGCACATTCGGCATTGCAATTACCATTAAACCTCGCTCACGATGAAAATCCAATTTGCAACATACGCAAGGGCTCTGGAAAGGCAAAAGTCTTGCAACATTCAAAGATAATAGTTTGGGATGAGTGCGCCATGGCACATAAAACAGTTTATGAAGCCTTGAACCGAACAATGCAAGATCTCCGAGATCCTACCAAAATAATGGGAGGTACTGTTGTTTTACTCACAGGAGATTTTCGTCAAACATTACCAGTTATTCCACGAGGGACACCAGCAGATGAACTCAACATGTGTTTAAAATCCATGCTTCTCCCACGGTCAGTTATATGTCGCGTGTTCTCGGGTAGGTACATCAAAAAATGTATACATTTATGCACGTAATAGGCAAACAAAAAATGTAGTATACCCGAAAGCACTGTAGAAGTACTCAATGTATCTTCACTTCTTAAATGTTAATGTTTTACTGTTTAATAATTTATACGCTTCTTATATGTTGTTCAAATTCTTTTATCAAAATACCAGTAACGGTGCACTGCACGATAATCTGCAGTGAATACACTTGACTTGAGCATTCATAGTATTCATCCTCTTTCTCTGTACGTTTAGCATTCATTTGCTCAGAGGTTGATGCACTTGCTACTTCCTGAGCAGCTCTTCTTTACTCCACCCTAGCGGCCCGCTGCTTCTCTTTCATTGGCATCTTTTCGCGTTAAAACTGATTAAGTTAGTTTTTGTGTTGCAATTACTTAGTACGTTTTCTTTAACCTTTCACTTAATCTGGCACTTAAGTCTTCAATCTGCCTCAAGAATGATTAGAGAAGGTGGTAGGAAATGAGAATGGCGCCTGTACGCATCCTCCACACGGCCGCCCTGCTGCGCGCTGCCGAGTGTTGATTCTACAATAATATAAAGTAAAGATAAAAAGAGTAATAAAATCATCACCCCGAAAGTGGATAGTAGACGTCACGTAGTATATATGTACCAAATTTCACATCAATAGGTTTGCGAGCTACAGGTGATTTAAAATCCTGGACAGACAAGCGAGCAGCCACGGTAGTGTATTATAGAAGAAGATTTTACTGTTTAATAATTTATGTTTATATGCAATGTGCTTCTTATATATTACTTCATATTCTCATATGATAATGATGTTAATAATGTTGTTTATATTGATTTCTATGTTATTGTAAGTGCTCTTTATTTGTTGAAAAATAAAATTGGCAATTAACAAACTTAATTTTTTTTTTTTTTTTTCTCTTGAGCTTCTGTATTTGTCTTTGGGGACTAATAATCTAATCCAATCTAATACACTAATGAATAAAACTGAAAGGCAATGCTAACTAAGTAAAAAGTTTTGGATTTTTTTTTACACTTCAATCCTGTACCTGATTTGTTATTGACATACAGTATGTGATGTTCATAATGTGTGAGTAAATTTGTGTGCATACTGGGGAGAGAAGAACCTTTTGAGCTTTAAAATATAATGGCCCATGGGGGTTATAATCCACCCTTGCCAGGCTAATATTACAGTCAGAAATCAATCTATCAAACATCCATCCATCCATTTTCCAACCCGCGGAATCCGAACACAGGGTCACGGGGGTCTGCTGGAGCCAATCCCAGCCAACACAGGGCACAAGGCAGGAACCAATCCCGGGCAGGGTGTCAAACCACCACAGGACACACACAAACACACCCACACACCAAGGCCAATTTAGAATCGCCAATCCACCTAACCTGCATGTCTTTAGACTGTGGGAGGAAACCGGAGCGCCCAGAGGAAACCCACGCAGACACGGGGAGAACATGCAAACTCCACGCAGGGAGGACCTGGGAGGCGAACCCAGGTCCCCAGATCTCTCAACTGCGAGGCAGCAGCGCTACCCACTGCACCACCGTGCCGCCCATCTATCAAACACTCCTTTGCAATTTGAGTGAGAAAACATAAAACTTGCAGAAACGTATAATACACAGGGAATGTGCAGACTCCCTGCAGACTGGTTGGGACCACATCAGGAATACATATAGATGCCAGCCATGTAAACTATGATAGAGCAGCACCTCCTATATATTGCTGTCACAGAGGATTCTACTGGTCAATGACCAAGTCATGAGGTGTACTTGTTTTACATGTGACTTCTGGCTTACTCTTTAGTGAAAAAATAACAACAAAGTAATATATGTTGTGTGTCATGTTGTGTGTTACTGGGTGATATGTCATATTATATAACTGATAGAGGTCATGCTTAATCTTTCACAAGACTACACGGAGAGCGGTAACATGTTGCATGTTGAATAATACATGCAAGTTAAAGATGTATCTGATTCATGGCTCCTGTGTGTTGGATTGTATCCAAATTAGGGAAATGTCCCTGAATGAGATGCCGCTTATACTCATTGACACAAGTCATCGATCATAAAGACCCCAAGACCTTGGAATGAGAGGTGAAACTTGTGATCAGTGAGAAAACGTGTGCAGACTCCACAAGTGATGCACAGAGAAAAATGGAGTCCAAGACTTGTAAGTCACTAATGTCACCCACTGTATGTAGCAGAGGAAATCTAAACAGACCTGCAAGCAATGGGAAGCCAGTCCATGATTCACATTGCAAGTAATTAAACATCACACAGTATTTAAACAAGGAGAAGGCCTACTGCACTTTTCCCTATACTGCCTAGTCTGTGTGCATGACCAGGTTCATAGTTTGATTCAGTCATTGCTAGTACTTACGTGTTAATTTGATTGATTTAAAACAATTAATTTTGGATTATTTTATTTTGCTTTTCTTAATGTGATAGGTGGTTGAGCATAAAATGTGCATCACAAGATCTGCTGGTTGACAGGGAATTGAAAAGGAAATCATTGGATTTGCATTTTCTCATCCGTACAGTTACATAAAAGTATGCAGTGATTCCAGTTACGTCCATCAAGTGATCTGATTTCTCAACCTGCTTGATCCAGTGCAGGGCTGTGGGGAGTGTGGCTTATGAATAAAATCAACTTTTTAACTGGCAAATGTCTCCTTTTTTAAATATGTCTTCAAGCAATGCCTAAAAATCTATACAAGAAATTTAAATTTACATGCAAAAATAAATACAAGTTCTGTAAATAAGTTCTTTTTATGTATGATGTTGCAATGTGAAAGAATAATGCGTATAATTTAATCAATAAAAAAAATCTCCACAATATATAAGTGAACATGAAATTCTACCATTCCTTTGAAATTAATTACAAATGAAAGAATGGCTCCAGTGAACCCATCGTCCTTAGTCTTGAGCTGAATGGAGTCCTCCTGTGAGCAGTTCTGATTAAGCATGGTTGGTTAGTATACCTCCTGTCATAAACTACATCATGAAGACAAATGAATGATCAAAGTAATTCTCGGTTCAGGAAAAGGAAAAGTGTAAGGAAATTTTTAAAGCAGTACAAATCCTAAAAGACAGTAAAATGTATTATAAGAAAATGAGCAAAATCTGTGTGGATGAGAATGGCCTCAAAACTGTGTCCAGATGAGAAAGGCACTAGTCAGGACAGTTAGCAAGAAGCCTACAGCAAATCTCAAAAGGAAGAATCTGTATATAGAAAATCACATGTCCATTTACTTTTCACATGGGCTACATGAGCTGTAGGGGTGCAGAAGGAAAGAGCAAAAGCACACTGAATTAACTTAAAAACAAAGCAATCGGTGTTCTGCAGGCTGGTCATTTTCTATAAGGAGTTTGCATAGATCCAGGTTCTTTCCTGGCGCTCTGGTGTTCCTTCCACGTATTGTTTGGGTTGATCAGTTCCATTAAATTAGTCCAAGCCTGGCTGTTTCAGATCTGCTTTAGATCTTTAGGCATTACATGGATTTTGGGCCCAATCATTGTCCATCTCTTTTGTGTTGCAGTGGAATTACAACAAGAAGCATCTCCATTTGCAGATTTTCACAGTGGTGAACGCTGATGATCAGCCGCAAACCCAAAATATCTGGCTCGGATGAAATGTCCTTAAAGAGTGAGCTAGTAGAAGACCTAGTCTTAGCTTGGCGGTGACTGTTCCTGAACACTGCAAATAGCGCGCTTCCTGATGATGTCAGCTGATCTCTATCTCTCTGTCACAGTCCCCACCTTTTTTTGCACAACACTACCACTACAGTTCTTTTCTGTGTGGGTTGAAGGACCTCCACTGGCTGTGGATCCACAAGTAATTACTTAGTTTTCTTATGTCAGGAAACAGCCATGGGTCTCAGTGTGCGTGATTGGACCCTCATCAGACAGACATCCAGCACTTCCTCCTTTGCTCCCTTTGAATGAAGGATAGGCTTTGGTGCCCTGAATTTGTTTTTGCAGGTTTTGACAATGAATGGAAGGACAGATGATCCAATTCAAGGGGGGGGGGGGGGGGGAGTGACAAATACTTATATAGGCATTGGACTGTTAAATATCACACTATTTTGATAAAAAGATCACAAAACAGAAACACAAATTTTAGTTGAAAGACCCATGCCTATTATTATGGCACTTTAATGAAGGGTATTGGGCATTTTGACATAGGATCAAAGAATACTCTAAGGCAGATTAGAGATGTTCATACAAACTGTAAGTAAATTAGTTTGCACAGAACAGCTGTAATGTTGGATGGAGCAGGTGTCTCAAGAAGATAGCAGCTGGGCTACAGTATCTTGTGTGCCCATTACAACCATCCTGCTCACCTCCATTATGTATCACAGCTGTCTCATTGACCCTCTTGTAACTATTAAAAATGAAGATCACTTTCCAGCTATGGGCACACACAGGTAACTTCAACACTATGTGATATTTTTAATGATTCCCTTCATTACAGTCTAGCTTTACCATTCATTTTTTCCTTTTTCTTTTATCTACATCTTAGATTTGTGTTTAATTCAATGTCCTGCTATCCTTTGCTTTTTCCTCCCACCCTCTTCAAAAATTTCTCTCTTATCTATCTCTGTACTGAAAACTGATATATACTTTATAATAAATGCTATGTAAGACAGATTATTGATCATTACCAATAACAGAGGTGTGACAGCAGGGTCTACCCTTAAGCCCCCATGTCAAAAACATTTCTTTGGTTGGCGAAAACCATAATTGTCAACTGACCCAATATACAGTAAGTCTGTCCACTGATTATATATTACTGTATGTTAGCATTACATCATAGGTCTGGTCTTTGAGCCACATTTAAATGTTCCAGACACCTTTATACACTTGGTTTAGGAAGACCTTCCAGATTTTCAGTACATTTCTACTGTAATGTTTCCATCCTTTTGGTTTTCTTCCTTTCTCTTAATATTCCTTTTCTTCTTTGAGTTTCCCTCTTACTTTAAGTATCTGTGCATCATTTCTCCTTCACTCCACAAAGGTTATTTGTGTTGGGGACAATTTCCACTGAGGTATCTTCAGGTTCTCTCTGGGACTGTATAGATTCTCCCTGTGTGGAAGTCCTCCAGTTTCTGTGGTGAGGATCAATGGGATGTTTGGTCACTGTTTGGAGCTGGGTGCCTTCTAGTCACCAGTGCCATCCCGTGTCTTAATTGCTATAGGCAATTGGTTCTTCTTTAGTAGTCCTGTTTCCCTTCAAGTCCACCTCCTAATGTATCTTCTTTTAAAAATGCAATTTTGTAGCTAATTAATATACAGCGCTAGATGGGGTCTAGATGAGGTGAGCCATGGGTGCTTTATTATTATGTTAAAACTTGTGAAGGTTTCATTTTCTCATTTCTAATTTTATGTGATTTCAACCAAAATATGATCACAAAAAGTAATGGAGGCCATCACTAAGGGGAACATGTACAACACATTAAATGACAATGAAACATTGATCAACATTCATCATTAACAAATAAAAATACAAAATGTAAAGTCCTCAATAAACACCTAGAGTTAGGTCATGTTCTCCATTCATTTTATCTGATGGACCTTCTAAATAGTTTTTGACCCTGTTCCTAGCCTCACCATTAGCCCATACCCTGACCTGCTCTTAAGCTGCTCATACAAAGCTGGCAGCCTATAACCTTTTTGTTCACTGCAATCCCCTTCTCAGAATCAGGCACTTTCACTAACAATTAATTCACAGCAATTACACTGCCCCAGCATTCTGTCTGCCATATCTGGCCATGGCACCAGCACAAGAAGATAACTTTTTTTTTTTTTTGCTTACATCTTGCACTCTGTGACCTCCAACAAATTGTGTGACAATGCTTGATTTAAATAAATATCTAATTTGATTTTCTGCTTTTGACACAGATTTCAAGTGGGATGTCATTGATTAATCTGAAAGATGGTAGAGCTAAGTAAGCAATTTGTTTCGGGACATTGCAAATGAATGAGTGGTGTTAGCTGATTGCGACTTTAGGAGGGTATGCCAGAAGTTCAGTAGGTGAAATGAACCTTGCAGTTACATGGTAAAATGCTTTCTAGATAAAATCAGCCAGCGTGCATGTGTGTGCGCTTAGGGTAGTACTGCTCCTATATGATAGAAGGACCCACAACTAGGCCAAGCAGTGACTTAAAAGCAACACTTAATGGTGGATAGTAAATATGCCAGGCAGGAAGCCGCAGCAGCCCCAGCTCCTGAGGGACGTCTGACATTTTACAGGTGAATCACCAGAGCGAATGAGTGCAACAGATGTGAGGAAGGATGGGAAAAGTCTGAATAAATCCAGCATTGCTGATACAGACTGTAAAAGATCACCCACAGCTGAAGGAAGCTTTAGCATTCTGCTCTCTCAAGGAAGAAAGCAAAAAAAAGAAAAAAACAGAAACGAAATGCAAAAAGTGAAGCTGGAAGGTAGAATGCAGGCTGAAGGAGAGTCAATTATCAAACTGGCAGATGGCACAGAGGAACATGTACAAATTGCATATGTTGATTTCCCTGAGGGAGCATGGGATGAGCTACGAAGGATAAATTTATAGATGCACAGAGAGAAACCCGGCTTAGGATGCAGGTTAAACTGTGCATTCCCCTGACTTTGAACAAAAAAAGCTGCATAGCATGCCAGCAGAGCATTTCAATGCAAAAAAAAAAAAAAAGAAAATGTGTGGCAGGATGAATGCTGAGGCAATAGGTAAAATGCAAGGTGACACCGACAAGTAGGGGGAAGGTAAAAATAATTTTTATCTGCTATTTTTTTTAAATGAACTATAATTAGGCCACTTGCCAGTTTAGGGTAAAAAATGTCATATTGGTGGAAAACTTGAAAACTGCCACCCATTAAAATCATTAACCTTGAGAATCCCATTTTTGTTCCTATGTAATGGTGGGTTTGACAGAGGGGCTGCACTGCTTTCTAGAGTGCCTCTTTGACAGCCCAGGGTTTTCTGATCAGTCCCCGCCTTTGATCCACTGTTCCGCTCTGAGCATTAGTGACTAGTTGGGGAACGGGAACCTTCATTAGCTCAAATGATGCCCCTTTATGCCCTTCTATGCTAAGGACACAAGAATCACCAGGACTCCAATTTACATCCCAAAGGTTTAGACTGTACCAGTTTTGTGAAAGTTTGACATGAATATGAGGTTTGTTCTTTTAGACATCATTTTTTTATGCTTTTATACATGTGTTTAAAACCACCTCTTCCTATCAGAAGATCATACACTGTGCCGTTGAGAATTTACAAACCTCCACGATTCAGGAGATTCACTGGATAGCCAATTGGATTGCACATTTTTATCTCTTGGTTTACTTGACTTGTGTCAGAAAATAAAGTTTATCTAATATAATCTAATCTAATGTGATCTAATCTAATCTAATCTAATCTATTCTAATTATTCCTACCACAACACTAATCTTAAGCATCGCGTAACATCACTGTCATATAATGCAAAGCAACAACCTCTTCAATGGAGTGGAGCTCTGGAGGTCTGCAACTTGACTCTGTTGGGATTATTGCTGTTTCATGAATCATCAAATTAAATTCATTGACAGTCACCTACCTGATGTAATAAATTCCCATTGATAAGCAAAGAGATGGCTTCAAATCAATATTAGTCAGGAGCACAGAAAGGAAAAAAAATGAAAGCACAAAGGAACAACTCATGCTGCATTTGTAATTGTGTTCAGAAATCTAAATTTGTCCATCTTCTAGTAAGATATCTAACATGACATGAATTACCACTACATTATAGCCATTGTTTTACTGGAATAACAATAGAGTAACAATAGCATTATGTGTAATAGTATTGATATAGAGTGTTTAACAGTTATCACCTGATGCTACAGTATCTAGATGACACATGGTTGAGGATTATTTATTACTGCTATGTTAGACCTCAGGACCTGCACACGTTGCTAAAGGCTGCTAAAGTTAGTCAACATATGAAGTGCTCTGAATGTTGTGCATTGAGGACACGTTTGTATGTATCACAAACACACAGGCGGCTATCTTGCTTACTAGTTGGTTACTGGCTGATTCTTGGGAAACCCCCATGTGTGCAAAAAGAGCAATTAGGCCTGATTAACTTCAACTGTTGGTTAATTGTTTTTGCAGCTAACAAAACTGATTTAGTTAATGCCTTATTACTATCTGCTGTCATTGGAAGGACAAAAGTAAGTTTAGATAAATACTTAAGTGTAAGTGATATATTCACATGTTTATTTTTTAAATATCAGATTGATATGACCTTGTATTCACTGCATTAAGTATGAAGGTAAGTACTTTCAGTGGTGGTATTAGTAGTTTTTATTCTATTATTATAAGAGTATAATAATAATAATAAGTGGTAGTAGTAGTAGTTGTTGTATTTATATTATCTTTTATATTATTATTATTAGTAGTAGTAGTAGTAGTGTTAAAATTGGTTTTGTTGTTATTGTAACACACGTCACAACTGATACTGTTCGCTATATCAAGTAACACAGACTAAGAGCACATTTATGCCCTAAACCATTATTATTTGTATTACTAATTAGGCCTTTATTTTAAAGGCATATTATTGCCATGAAATACCATTGAAGTCTAAATCTATCGGTCTAAATCTCTCCGGATTGCAGCAATTCTCCCAGTTACCAGTTTTTCAAAACTGAAGCTCTTCAAGACATACCTGAGGTCATTCATGGCACAAGAACATATAAGCAGCTTTGCTATCATCAGCATCCACTCAGACTTTGTGCAGAAGCTGTCGTGTGTTGACCTAAAAAATGACTTTGCCTTCAGAAAATGTAGACATGTACTGTAGAGTTATGCAACAAAGAGATTGAAGAAATCCCTCTAATACTCATGTCCACGTTTTGATTATTTTAAAAAAAGTATTTGTAGTTGACATTAAAATATATAGTTGAGTGTGTGACGTGTGTGTCTTTGTTTATTTATTGTTTATTTATATATTTATTGTGCCAATTAAAACTGTTATAAGAAATACTAATGTACTGAATTCAGGGAGGAGGGTGGAGGGCCCCCAAGAAGATATTGCTTAGGGCCCCATTTTGACATTGGCGGCACTGCATGTGTTGCATAAGTTTTAACTCCTGTTAATCAATTTCAATATTATCATGGTGACATCAGTACATCACCATTTTGTAATGTGTTTTTGCTTGGGTATGACCATTTTGCAGCAAAGATCACAGACACTGCTGTTTTGTTTATAGAAATTAACTCATTGTCTGAACTCACTGCAGCATGCATCACCTGATGTCCTAGTATTGGTATTTAATTTAAAAAGCAAAGCCTGTGCATAGTGTTTTCCTTAATTTAATGTGCCCTTTTCTGCTTTTGAACCTCTGGATTTTTTTCTCACTACTATTTTTATCGTTTGGTATCTTTGCCTTTCTTCTGGTATTTTGATTGTAACCAATACCTTGAATTTATTTAAGTTTTGATTTCTTCTTTTTGTTTTTAGGTTTATCTCCTGATTATTTTTACTTTTTATTTAGCCACTTTGCTTAAGCTCTTTGGGCTGCATCATAGCAATCTCCACCATATACAGTATAGCCATATACAGTATATTGTTTTTTACATTCTGCTGCATGTGCTCACATTTTGTTTTGTTGTTCCAATGATATCTTATAATTGTGTGGGACATCACTTACTGTCAGACCTTCACCATGATTGTTCTGGGGTGGATGTTCAGGGTTGCTGTGGACACTGGTTTTGGTGCAATTGGAAGCTCCTTTAAAGTATTGTAGTATTTGTAGCAAGAAAAGGAAAGAAGAAACAACAATGAGGATCCACTTTAGTTTTATATGTATTTATATATTTAGGTAGAATGCCCAGAGTGGACTGGACGGTCTCGTGGCCTGGAACCCCTGCAGATTTTATTTTTTTCTCCAGCCGTCTGGAGTTTTTTTTTTTGGTTTTTCTGTCCCCCCTGGTCATCGGACCTTACTCTTTTCTATGTTAGCTAATGCTGTCTTATTTTAATTTCTTAATTTGTCTTTTATTTTTCTTTTCTTTATTATGTAAAGCACTTTGAGCTACTTTTTGTATGAAAATGTGTTATATAAATAAATGTTGTTGTTGTTGTTGTTGTATATATATATATTCTTATCCCATCTTCTGAAACTGCTTTTCCTGGTGAGGTTCATGGAGTCAGCAGGTCAAACAGGTCATTCCAATCTTCTCTCCCCCCAGCTATAGATTGTAGCTCTTTCTGTGGAATTTCCTGGCATTCCCAAGCCAGATGAGATATAAACCCTCCAGCACGTCTCTGCTTAGAGGGATGTGTCCAGAGCAGTTCCGGGGAAAGTCAACCGGGTGACAATCTCAAATGGATCCTCTCAATCCAGATGAGCAGGGACCTAAGTTCTCCTGAATCGCTGAGGTTCTTAGGTTTATAAGCTTCTAGTGAAGGCCAATATGAGTGGCCACACATTACGTAGCCAAGCTTGAATTGCATTTTTTTCACAAAGAAGTTTTCTAAACAACTAGTTGATGAGCTTTTCCTTAAAATATGCCCACTAAGTGTTAGCTGAAACTGGAAATATGCCAGTTCCTCTAGCTCCAGATAAACAACCATGCAGAATAATCTGCTGCCTAAATGAAATAAATCCAGCAACCCTGAAAGCCAAAGCAGCTCACTGTGGTGATGAGCTCACTGCCTAACTGGGATTTAGCTTTTGAACTTGGCTGGTTACTCTGGCACCATCCCAAACATGGCTGTCACAGACGTCTCTCTTTACAGGTAGCCTACACCTAATTAACAAATGCATTCTTTTCTCTTGGCCTTCACTGCAAGCAACACTTGCAGGGCACTTGTCCATTTGAGGAGCTTGAGGTCCAGCTTGTTTTCCAAACTGTTAGGTGAGCACAAGAAATAAGTGTTTAAAACTTAAAACAAAATTATGAAATTTACTAGTAGCTTCAAAGGCAGTGACAACAGCAGTGTGTACATTCTTTGTACCCCATGCATACAGTGCTTGCTAATTATTATGTTCATAAAAATTACTTATGAATGCTTTCAAGTCACATTGTTTTTTTTTGTTGGCTGCCTCCTGAATAACTGGTACAAGAAACCCCATATATTTGACTTGTCTTGCTGTCTAATCATGCAAAATGTCAAAATTTTGGGATTCCCTCCTATTTTTGTCCCTGTAGACACAAAAAGAACCTCATTTTTAGGCCATTTTGAACCATATTTTGTGCATTACATTCAGCAGGTTGGATAATAGATGGATGGATGGATGGACTTGAAGTTGTGCAAGCCACATCAATTGACCCCAAGGGTTCAACCCCTAATGTGAAATGAGGGGTTAAAGGTACTCATTTTCACAAAACTTAAAAAAAAATGGGGATCGGTAATATAGAAATGTGGAGTGTCAGTTTATGCTATTTTGTTGTAGTTGATCAAAGATATGAAAATACCAGTGGTTTTCCAGTGGTCTTAACCCTCTAAAGGGTTAAAAATGTCAAATTTTAAACATAAGCATGTGAGGTATCGTTATAGACTGTTTCAAGGTCAATAATTACGATCATGATATAATCTTTGAAATTTTGATCCTTTATTAGGCATCTATCCCATTATGGACCTCTATCAGAGGGTGAAAAATGACAGATTTCTATTTGAATTGAAAATATCTAGACTTTAAACATTAAAACTGAAGCTATGAAACTATAGTTCTTCCAAATTTGAATTTTGGGTATTATTTTAACTTTGATGGAAGATATTCTGATTGTTATTATGGTTACTGACTTAGGTCTCTTTCAGTTTATGTCCTGTGGAGAGTCCTTAATGAAAGACGTTCATTTCTCAATAATACCATTAATCAATCAAGAAAGAAAGAAAGAAAGAAAGAAAGAAAGAAAGAAAGAAAGAAAGAAAATAAACTAAACTAAATGAGTATATCGTGTGGAAGCATATTGTAGGCAGTGTGTTCTTGGGGTCATGGAACTGGATTTTGAACCCCACTACTGACTTACTGTGTGACTCAAGTAACTTGCCCGCATATTTAGTATGTATGTATTTAGTATGTATGTATATAACATATGTAGTATGTATGTAACAAAGCTCTATTTGTGCAAAGCACATAGGGCTGGTGCTCACTACAGAAGGGTATTAAATAAAAAAGTGTAGTTATTTGTTTGCAAAAAAGGGACATCCCAGTATTCCATTAAGATAAATCAGATGTCTCAATTTAGTATGAAAATGAGGAAAAATTGATACACTACAGAATTGCAACATTTTCTTCTCAATATATCATAAATATGCTGAGGAAAAATAACAGAATATATTTGTTTCATTTTTTGATTTTCTGTGGAAGCTTTCAATTTAATAGGTACCTGTGGAAGTAATGTTTTTTGTTCTTTGTTGCTTTCCCATATTTGTCACACCATTAACAATAGTGGTGGGGCAGAGATAAATCTCTCTGTTTTCTTACCTCTTTGGTTGCTTTGCTTGCACTTTTGTATGTTTTATTTTACTGTATATGAAATACAAAACTGACCCGAGATGCAGAAATCTCATTAAATTAAAGAAACAAGGTGGGCGTCCATTAAAAAGTGTTCTTTATTAATGTGGAACTTATCAGTGTTTGACAACAAGTAGTGCTTGCATGTGAAAATCATTTATTGAGATAGCAGCATATTAAAGCTCCAGTGACATGTTGGGACAAAATTAAAAATATTCTTATCTTAATTACTGGTCAAAGGGTCTGCTTAACATCAGGGCTCATTTCACAAGGAATCACCCAGAGCTAAGGTGAGGTACCAATATGTATGTATCACAATAAAGTAGTCTGAGTCTGACTGATGAAACTGCCAACACATTTTTGCCTATATAGAATGTCAACATCAAGATTATCAGCACAATTGCAGCAGGACTAAAATAAGCTGATTACAGGAGAAGGTTTTAGAAGTTTGTATGCTTCCTTTACAGTTCTAAAATTGAAAACCCAGAAGAGTGTCAGTGAGCCCAGCTAACTCTGTCTACCTTTCCATCCATTGCAATTCCTACCTCTGGTACCTTTAAGAGGATCTCTCTGCTGTGCTCCTAGATGGCCATGAGTAGAATCATAGTGCTGTCCAATGGGCACAGCAATGTAGCTTATTAACAAACCTACAGTAAATGCAATTTTCTCACTTAGGACCACAGCATCTAAATGTTCTTTTTTTATAACTTCAAGTGTTACTTCTGACAAAATAAAAAAGGAATTCTAATTTTCACGCATCTTGCAGAATTCAATTGCAATACTTGATGTATTGCAAAACAATTACACAATTGCAATGTTATTACACTGTAACCCAAGAATTGTGATAATATTATAATATGTCACCCCAGCATTCCTAGCACTAACAAATCCAATATATTGATAAATAAGAATAAACTAGGCTGAATTATTGGAATAATGCATGACCAGCAGAAATCTTTCTATATAATACGCTATGTGGCTATCCGTTTGTCTGTCCAGGATTTTAAATCACCTGTAGCTCGCAAACCGTTTGACCTATTGACCTGAAATTTGGTACACATATACTACATGATATCTACTATCCGCTTTCAGGGTGATGATTGACCTTCAAAGTTATTCTTCTTTTTATTTTTATTTTATTGTAGAATCAACTCTTTGTCAGCTGCCAGCAGGGCAGCCACGAAGCGCATGTGTATGGGCACCGTTCTCATCTCTACCACCTTCACTGTCACTTCCCCTAACTCTTCACATCTTAAATCATTAAGTGCCAGCTTAAGTGAAAAATTAAGGAAAACGTACTAAATAATTACAACACAAACACTGACTTTATCAGTTTTAATGCAAAAAGATGCCGGCTGAAGAAGACAAGAAGCAGGCCGCTTATGGTGGAGAAAAGAAGAGCTGCTCAAGAAGTAACAAGCACATCAGCCTCTGAGCAAATGAACATACATATTTCAAAGAAAAAAAATGAGACAGAATGATGACTAGGGACCTGTGCTCAGTGACTGGCCTGCTTGCTGTGTACATGTTCATGTGAAACTCTCCAAACTCCAGTCCCACATCCTAATGACAGACTTTTTTAGGTTACTTGCTGTCTCTCAGTTGCTCTGTTTTCAGTGACTGATTGAGCAGTGCTCTACCTTAGATATGTGTATTAGGTTGACTCTGAATTGGCCCTGTAAATATGAGTGTGCCCTACTAACAGATGGATGCCCATCTAGGGTATGTTACTGAATTGTACTTTCAGCTGCCAGAGCAAGCTCTAGAAACTCTGTGATGAAAAATAAAAAGTTTACAAAGTGCCACATCAGGCAGGAGTCAAGCAGATCTCAATCCAGTGTTTGTTTTGAAGCAGTAGCTTATTCTGATGTTACATGTGACAGAAGCCTAATATGAAATTTTTTAGCTGAATTAAATTATGCTGGTATCATTGTTTGTTAAGACTAGAGAAGACCATATTTTTTTAATGTGGGCACATTTCATAAGGTTTGTAGATTTTGTCTGCCTATTACTGTACAAAAGGAAATCCTTTTTAGCGTTTCCCTCTGGAGCTATTCTTTTGTGTCACAATTAATTATTCAAGAGATAAACTTTTCATATGTACTTTCATTTAGAAGTCAGGCCAGATGCAAGTGTGTGTCTTATCTTCACATTTAAATTCACATGTTGGTAGGAGATGCAAGTCCCAGTCTTTGCCTCCCCTGCCACCAAGCCGTAATGAATAGCTGGAGCCAGCGCTGTTTCTCAGTCCTGATGAAATATGAGTGTTTTCAAAAGTGCATTTTCACTCTATTAAAGTTTCATATTATTAAACAAGTGGAGTCCTGCTGATAACATGGCTATTAGCACTGGCTATGTATTTGCTCCATTCTTTCTCTGGATATATTCTACTGATCATCCACATGATGAGTTTTGTATGGTATTCTGCTATTTTCAGCATTCTTTGCGCTTCCCCAATACATCAACAATGTTATTTTTGTGTTTTGCTGCTAGTGATTCATACATAAAGTGTACTGTAATGTTCCAGTTATGAGTTATGATTTTTAAATTTCCTTTTCATTAGCTCCATATTTGCATCACAATGACCAGGTTTATTATTTACTTGAAGATGCATCTTTTGATGTCTTTGCTGTCATTTGTGGTTTGTATTCCTGAATGGCAATCCTTTGTATGATGCATTTTGTTTCTCCATCTGGGGAAAAATGTATTGAGAGCTGACTATTATTACCTGAGAGTAGCTTTCTGAAATTGAAAGGCAACTATAAATTTTAGCAACTAAGAGCTGATGTGTTAAGCCCTTGAATTCACAAATTTTACTCAATAATATTGCGTACTGTAATGGTTAGCACTGAGACCGCACAGATCCAGGACCCTGGCTTTGAAGTGTGCAGTTGGTCACTGATGTGTGGTTTGCATCTTCTCAATGTGTCTTTATGGGTTTTTATCTAGGTAGTCCTGTTTTCTTCCTAGGGAAATGCATATTAGATTCATTAGTGATTCAAAAGTGGATGTGAGTGCAACCTCCTTTGGGCAGGTTATCAATTCTGCCAGGTGACCATGAGCTGGAGAATGTGAGGTTTGTTGTTAGTATTGGGTGGTGCATTGGGTAGTGCTGCTGAATTACATCTTTGGAATCCAGGCAGATTCAATAAGGCTGGCAATTGTGTGTCTTTTAGTGCAGCATGCAATACAAGTGAGATCAGATATTACCAAAATGGACCAATTTAATGGGCTACTCTACAATGGTCATACAGACACAGACTAAAATCCTTTGGTTCTCACTAACATGACATTTTCCAGTTCTTCACTGTCACATGATTTCCAAGTAACTGCACCCCGATGCTATCTACAGACCATAAAATACTCTGGTGGAGGTTTTTTGTCAATAACACCCTTTATAGTTAGAGCAGAGGACCTTGACTACCACAGATGGAAAGAACCTTGCATTATGTGTTTATAAGATGCTCCAGTGACACAGTTATCAGGGTGTTAAATCAGAAGAGGTACAGACAGGCTGGGGTATGGGTTCTCCCATTCCAATACTCAGCATCATGGAGGCTGTTTATGTGACATATTGTGTTACTCCCTGCTACCAGTTATAATCACAAGGCCCCTTATAAAGGTTTTAGGTTTCAGCATTGCAGGAACATCTGACACTACTGGAGAGTTCCAGCCAAATAGGCCAGGATTTCCTAAGACCAGTCCCTGATGGCAGGAGAGATCAGGGAGTCTACTACAGAAGTAGTTTATGTAGTAGAGCTTAATAGACAGTCTAAGATTGACTGTGGATCTAAGAGGAGAACTACAGGCTAATGCTCAAATGGTGGGGGGAAGAAAGGAAGGATAAGGAGAGGACAGAAGTAGCAAGCAGGAGGATAGTTGACCCATATGGTACATAACTGGTAAGAAAGTTACAGATATCCCTTTGTAGGAAGGCCCAGATTACTGCAGGGTTATTTGTTTGCTCATTTTTATTGTTTATTTTGTACATTTTTGACACCAAGACTGCGTACCCTTCCTTTTAATATTAATTTGTTAGTAATCATCAGTTTATTTTTTGATCCTCCTTACCATTATTTTCAGATCAAGGATAACTGAAGAACACTGTGTGTCATATACCTCATGGTACTTGGTTTAAGTGGGTACAGAAGGCATTTGTGAGTTCTCAGAGGTAAAATTGCTAGTGATGTGTATAGTCAGATTTGAAAACGTGAGACAGATGGATGAATGACACAGAGATATTGTTGATTAATCACGAGGTCAGTTCACGAGTCAATCCAAAAATGAGTGAAAAGAGTCTGTGAGGATGTTGTTAACCACTATCAGGCAAAAGGTGAGCATGAATTATCCTGGAATGACAACAACATTGATGGCAAAATAACTGTTAGGAAAATAAGGACAAGAAAATATTCAAAAACAAGAATATTTGAAAATGCTAACACGAAAAATTCAAAATAAAGAGAATAAAAATGAATGACAATGCACCAGGGTAAAGAAATGAATAAGTGCTGAAGCCTACCATATCTACCTTTCAAAGCTACTGATTGCAAGCATTGGTAAGTGGCAATATGTACTATTCTAGTGATGATGTTTTTTTCTGCCTGTTGCCACAGATTAAACCATCTGGTTTGCATTCTTTGTTTTTAAAACCCTTATGTGACAGTGCAGGATCTGAGTCATCAACGATATAAAAGACATCTTCTTCAGAGGATTTCCTTTAATGAGCACAACGGTGCATATTTGATGCCATGCGTTAAGAAGAATGAATGCCCGAAGTATGTGAGACTCAGTTTATCTTACTGTATTTGCCGTCTGGAGAATAAAATCAAATAATTCATTCTTGGCAACTTCCAGATATTTTAGCCTCCTACCCCTTGACTTTTGTTGATACCTGCTTTTACAAGAATTAAAATAGATGTCTGAAGCTATTGTTGAAGATAACACATATAATAAACTCATCAGTAACCTGTGTTGTAATGAAAGGAATACAACAATACACATAAAAGAACCAGGTGACCATGAGCAACCCCAGTTCTTAGTTGTTGGTAGACTGTGGTCATCAAAGTACTTTTCTGCAAAGTTTAACACAAGTATGCCACACTCTCCTGCAGCTGCTCAGCAAATGACAATAAGTTCCTGAAGATGTCTGGTTTCAACTTAGCAAAGGTGGAAGGGGTGATACTAAGGGTGGGGCTGACATCCTCTGTCCTACAGAAAAATCAGGACGACAGGTTAGCAACTGGGCCACCTCAAACAATTCTTCATTGGTATACCTTTCAAACTCTTCTTCACACATGGGTCAGTGTGTTAGTTTATTTACTGATTTTTTTTGCTTATTAATGCAAAGTCATCACTTAATATATCCATCCATTCATCTGCCTAACCTGCTAATCCTTTGCCAACAACCATAGTGCATAAGATAGATAGATCTTAGGCAGGAAAAACACATAGATAGGCACCAGTACATCACAGGGTGAACACAGAGACACACACGCAAACACACTCAGTAACGCCAATTTAGCAACACCACCCGCTGAACCTGTATGTCCTTTTGGACTGTATGAGGAAACTGGAGCACACAGCGGAAACCCACATGGCACTAAATATAGACTTTTTAGAAATTTTCTTCCGTTCTGTAGTAGGAAGAAATTGAAGAGATATGAATTGAGTAAAAGAAAATGCCTGCAAGTAACCTGGGCTGTAAGGATGGCTCTCTGTCAGCTATGGCACGTCTGTAATTCAGCAGCCTGTTTACAGAGGTGTTTACTCCATTTGTGTTCAGTAACTGTGTCTTCCACTGCCAAAAAAGAAACAAACCCTGCTCTTTCTAATAATTGGCACAACCCT